>NC_092862.1:116402166-116451486 GCF_032062135.1 Pyxicephalus adspersus
ATTATTATTATTATTATTATTATTAATAAAAATAATAAAAAAAAACAGGATTTATATAGCGACAACATCTTAGGCATATGTAAGACGTTTTATTGTATGGTCTATATATCAATAAGTGATGCACTTAGCTGTCAGATATGTTTTGGGAGGTTAGTATGGTACCTTGTACCCAATTCTTTAGCTTATATTAAGGCAATCAAAAGCACTTTATATGTTGGGCAACCAAGTGTCAAAGTTAAAGGAGCACCTAAGAATATCTCAAATAGTAATTGGTAGTAACTGTGAAATTCTGACCTATTACCTTTGAAATGCTGACCCATTAAACAATTTAACCTAATATCTCTGACGTTGATTTATAATCTTAAAATTCTTACTCACTAAAGATGCCTTTAGAGGCTGGTTGGATGTTTACACCACCATTAAGTCTGCTGCTGGGGCCACAAGTAGAAACATTTGGCTTAGCCAAACATTAAACCTGGGAGGAAGAAAAAAAATAAAACAAATTTTCCTATTGGTCCGATTAACATATATCCCCAAAAGCAGATGGCCAGTGGCATCTAAAAATACTGAAATTGTAGGTCTCTGGTCTGACCAAATATGAGAATTGTGATTACATCCATCCAAGTTACAATTTTAGGGATCTTTCATAGAAAATGATTAAAGAAAATTACTGTTTGGGTATACTTGTGGTTATTATTATCGCCTGACTCAATGGCTTCCTGTTCTTTTTAGTTTGTTTACTAAAATGATTTGCATAATTCTGAGCTTCAAGCAGTTTTGACTCATTAGAAGAGAGAATTTTATTTAGACTGTGAAGCACATGCTTTTATTACTCATGTACATCGTGGGAATTTTCTATATTTTACACATTTCCCAGCTAACATCTAAGCAAAATGAATCATGAAGTTTGGGTGGCTTTTTTTAAATCACAAAATAATTTATATTTCCCAATATTTGTTATGAAAAAAGGTGTTGGATTATTTATACAGGTGGCCCAAACCACCATAATTAGGAAAGCCCACACAAATCTGGGACTTAGTTGGATATGCCTAGCCTCCCACATAGTGCTAAGACCCCATCCCAGCACTAAGTATGACCCATTCATGTTGACAGCTATCCCTGTTACTTTAGCCCTCAAGGAAACAGTGCACTACATATTGGTCAATACATAAGTTTTACCTTGTGGGTGAATATTTAAGCAAATCCAATCAGGAGCTCCCATTTGATGGATGATCTTCAGTGTACTTCCTATGGTTTATGCATTTTCCTGGGACTGATGGCCAAGCCATTACCAATTAGTAAATTGAACACACTGGTCAGTTGAGTAAACTAAAGTACTAACATCTCAGGCCTGATTTATTAAAGCTCTCCAATACATGGGAAGATAGACTATCACTGGAAAACCTGGATGACCCAGCAAACCTGCGGCTGATTTTTCAAAAACCATTTGCTATTAGTTTGCAATTTTTTTAATTCCTGGACCGAATCTATTGCAGATTTAGTGGATCACCCCGGTTTCCCATGGTGGACTATCTTCTCCAGTCTTGAAGAGCTTTAATAAATGGGGACCCTTATGCAGATGGGCTTAGTTTTTCTTCATTTAAGCACACCTAAAGCCTGAACTTTTCTCACATTGCACGGAATACTGAATGGTTAAAACCTCAGTTAGAATTTGTCTTTTTATGTCCCATTAGGGAGATTTTCTTCACTTTCTGTCCTAACGACACAATAGTAAAAAAAAAAAAAAAAAAATTTAATGTGTGAGGAAAATCCTTCTAAGACATTTGTCATTAAAACATGTGTTTCTGTTTGGAAGATTTGCTCTTCAAGTGACAACTATGACTGAGTTTGGAACTCCCATCACTTTCTGTCCTGGTGATGGTGATCAGTGAAAGAAACAGAGAAGTCAAATGTCAGAAGTCAGAAGTCAGCAACAGAAACCTGCCAAGGATTTTACTTTATCCTTTCCTTACCCGAAACAACAAAACATTTTGGTATTTTAAATTATAAATTAAATTCTGCAGATTTTACTTTGTTTTAATTCTGATGTACAACACAAACATTTAATGTAAATTAATTCCTTGGTTGTCACAAGGGATATATATCAACTTTGTGTGCATTAAATTCTATTGTAAACACAGTCACCTTGTTAAAGTGCCAGGGGAAGGAGTCTGGATACTACTACATACAAACTTTCACATTGGATTACTGCACACAGGGTTGCTCTCAGGGGGAAACAAAGGGTACTCAGGAGCTTTAGATTGGACACCAGTTGCTACCTGTAAAACTGTTATCTTCTTGCAGACACTAGTTGGATTTGCACATTTGCCAAAAATGGTGGAAGAAGTTTGGAAATTAAATACTCATGGAAGACAAGAAGGATGGAAAGGAGAGACACATGTGAGAATGAGGGTAAAAAAGGTGAGAGAATGAGGAAAAGTAAGGTGGAGAAGAAAGAAACATGAACGAGGAAATATGGAGAGTAGTGAGACAGTGGAATGTAGCAGTAGTGTGGAGGGGTATGAGACATGGAGTAAAAATGGAAAGGAGAAAGGCAGGGTAAAAGAAGGGTGGAGAGGAAAAATACCTGGGAGAAGAGCAGTAGAAAATAGAGAAAAACAGGTAAAGAAAGGTTGATTTGATAAAGCCACGGGGAAAAAATGGGGGAGAGAACAGAGGCAATGCAAGAACTATGGAGATGAGAGAAACATGGATGAAGAAGGGTGGAGAAGAGAGAGCAAGGAAGCCAGGTGTATATGTTTGGTCTGGGCTAACTAGCAAGGGGGGCAGGTGCCATTAAAACCATATTAAACAAGTGCAGTCCCCGGAGTAACCAGCATAGAAGCTAGGTGTAAATGCTGAGTCTGGAATAACCACAAAGGGAGCAATGTATCAGAGCTAGCTCGAAGCAGGTGAAACTGAAGGGTCTGGTTCCACTCACTGGCTATCCAGGTGCAAATAGGGGGTCTGTTCTAACCAACAAGGAAGCCACATGTAAGTGTTTGTGCATGAGCTAACTAACAGGAGATCAAGCAGAAAGTGGAGATTCAAGTTGCATCTGACTTCCATGTTGGTAAGTCCAGGAACAACACTTCACCTAGCTCCTTTGCTGGTTTCGACCTTCCACTTGCACCTAGCAAGCAAGAGAACCAAGTACAAGTACAGGATCTTGTTAGTAAGCAAAGTGACCAGGTGCAAATAAAGCCTGACCCTTCATTTGCACCCTATTGGTTACCCCAGACACTGGACTTGACTTTTCCTATGCTGGACATTTTAGACTTTGGGATCCCATAAAGTTTATGTAGTATGGGGCTCAAAGATTTTTGTTGGCAGCCCTGGCTGCATGAACCGGGAAATAAACAAAGACAAAGATTCAAGTATGTATACACATGCCTCTTATGTTTGGACAATATTTGCTTACACTGGAGAAAAAGTAACACAAATCGCTACTCTGAGGCTATGTTTGACCTTACTTCATTTCTTTTGATATAGAAAGTTCCTGTTGAAATCCTTTGGTATTCCAAGCCAGGCAGGACAAAACAGTCCAGATTCCTTTCACATGTGAGTGCATACTTTTGTTCACCAGTTCAAATGTAACACATAGTAAGCACAAACAAAACTCATCTACAAGCTCTAAGAAGTAATAAATATTTGCAAATTTTACACTTCTTAGCACAAAGACATGTTACATGACAAAAGAAAGTGAGGAAAAGTGGGATCCAGCTGCCATTGCTTGATGGAGAATATTTACACTATATAGGCATTACTTAATTCTGCCAGATGTAGGGGGGTGAGGTGCATACATAATGTGTAAATTAGAATGTACATGTGCAGATTTTACAAGGTCATAATCATTTCATAAATTTCACAATTTCACCTAAAAGTAAAAGGACAGTCAGAGCAAATTTTAGCAAGCACACATTTTCCCAGAGTATCATTAAAGCATTGTGCATAAAATAAGTGAAATTATGAAGTTCATAACGACTCAGGAAATAAATAGAAGAATTTTTTCGTTAAATTGTAAAGTGTTGCCAGTGATGTTGGAAGATGTATTGTTTCTTGGAGGGAGATGACTCACTTTTGCTCACATTTTGGGCAAAGCAGCTAATTTTCTGGCCAATTCTGATCTGACTCATTACTATTGGCGAATCAAGAATAAAATACTTCTGGCCTTTCACCATTATTAAATGTTTTTGTTCTTTGCTTCCTTGAAATGACAAAAAAGCACGATATTCAGAACAATCTTTCTTTGTTTATGTTCAAGTGCAAAATCTGAAAATCAAAGAAAAACAAACAAATTTGCAAATTAAAATGATATGTAGAAAAATGCAACTGCCAAATACATTTTTTACATGTAGTGTACCTTTTTTAAAGGTTAGGCAATTCATAGCCAAAAAGGCAAAAGACCAAAAAATGACCAGATGGTTTTAAAGTTAACCTGGTCTTATCTTCAGGCACATTGTGATGCCTCCCAACAGCCATGATTTTAGCTGGTTGTTTCCTAGCCAAATCTATGTGTTCCTGATAAGTAACACTTTCCAAAAGGCAAAGGCTTAGTGGGCATTAGAGGTTCTGGTATTTGTCAATTGAATGAAAATAGGTGAGTTTTAGTGTCAGAGGAGGTAAAGCCTAACCTCAATTTGGAAAGAAGTCTGAAAATACAGCCAAGGTCTGGACTGATTTCAAATTGATTTGCAGAAAAAAATACCCTTTACACTTCTTCCCAACAATTCTATATGTATTATTGTCCACTTAGTTGGAAATCAGGCAGGGTTGAGTCTCAGAAAGCTGAGTCTTGTGTCTACTTTCTTCTGGTCAATAATCTGGAATCATTTTCCCTACAGTGCTTAATGCTCCTTCTGGTGACCAATAGATTTTGAATTTTGAGTCCAATCTGTGACACCTCACAGGGGCCCTTTCAGGATCCTTAAGTCTTATAGCCTGTTATCACAACTCAAAGGTCAGCCACAGGACCAGTCAGTTGAGCAACAGAATAAACAGAAAGCACCTTCATTGGTCGCCACTGCCAGAAAAAGAACCGTGAAGGATCACAGTAAACCAAATTCAAGTACATTTTCAGGTTTTTAGAGGATAGAAAAGGAAAATAAAGAGTGTGTAGCTGTGGATGGAACTAAAAAATGTGTTGGCCCAGAGTTCTGCTTTAAAAAAATGTCTACACTTCAGCAGTTTTGATGCCTTAGGTAATTTTTTGGATAGGTAGGATTCACCTAACTTATATAGGATATACAGGATATTAGGATATACAACATACAGGATATTAGGATATGCCATTTTAAAATTTACCTTCCCATTTCAATCTGCAATCACCTCAAATTTTATAAACTATTTAAAAGAGAAATTACATTTTGCTTTATTGTAGCTATGGCATCATATTTATTATTAAAGATGTCAGGCATTCATATGTGGAGTTGCCATATTTCTATTCTCTTCTGCAGATGGTTGTTACATTTCCAATGAAAGAAAATAAGAATACATAATATAAAAGAGTTATTTATATAATGCCCAATAATAATGCCCAACAGTATCACCTAAATACCTTTGGTGGCCTAAGTTACACTTTAATATATAAATGTTTTGTTTTTGTATTTGTTTTCTAATTAAGCATTTGATTAATTCAGCAGGATTAATATGGTAATGTAAATTTTATTATTAGGAAATGCTTCGTTTTTTTTCAGTCAAGTGAAACTGCTGCAGTCAGCTCCCTTTCTTTACCAGCTAGGTTGAACTGTATACATTTAGATTTTTTTCCAAAGAATGAGAATATCCAGTAGTTTTGAATAATGTCAGGTTTTAGTGGAGTTTTTCCTGTTTCCATTGCTAGCTGCAGTATTACCTGCCTTATCATTTACAAATCCATTCCCTGCAGCTGAAAGTAACTCTTTCTTACTGAGAACAATTCTCTGTTGAATAGAAATAGATTGTACATTGACTATTATTTGAAACCCTTAAAAACCAGATGTTGTCTTAGGGAGACTCATTTCCTCCTACACTTTCCTCCTACAAGTCAGAGACACATTTCCCATTGGGCCCTTGAAGGCACGGTGCCTAAAGTATACAAAGAAGGAAACAAAAACAATTAAAAAAATTTAGAAAAAATAATTCAGTATAAAATTAGAATTGAATATAACATTTAACTCTGTGTTCGTCATGTCTGAATTTTGTATTTCAATCTTTTGTTTAGGATCTGTAATTCGTTTTAGTAGTAAAGGGATTATTATATTAGGTATGAAAATGACAGGTAATTTCAGGAAGAAAGGAAATATATGGCAACTACATATTTCCCCAATGATGTCTTTAAAATAACCCTTTCTGGCTAAAATAATTGGCCCACTATACCTATCAAAAGCATGTACAGGATTGTTGGTTTGGAACTAAGATTGCTCAAATCAGAATCCCGATGAGAGGTGGGAATAGCCCCGTCCTCAGTCAGAATTGACCCTGATTGGAACTATCTGGCCAGCACTAATAAAGAGTGAACACTTTTCCAATAACATCCTTTTCTTTTTAATGATACACCCATGTAGTCTATGTCAGTCCTCTTAGAGTTTGACATTTACGGGAGTGTTGATGTCTCTTGCAGGGGCCTGTGGGTTCATCCTCAGATTCCTACATCAGTACAGAGTACAACAGATGTATGCACAAGCTTTACTTTAACCATTTTATGAAGTTGTATGTGCAAACCTAACAGTTACTCCACATTTAAGGTATACCAACAAGTGAAAGGAATAGTTTGGGGCTTCATTTGTTGGTAAACACTGTTTTAATACATTTTTATTTTGTATAACACATTTATTAAATAGTTTATAAGAAATTTGAAAAATACAATTATAGGTATATTAAAAGCATATTGGTTGTATATTACAGTTATTGGCACACTTCCCTGCTAAGGGTTATGTTATGGTTATTAATCTGTAAAGTAATAATCCAGTAAAAACAGTCCACAAACAACAATAACAAATATAAGATGGTGATGTAACAAAAAATGTTAATCAAAGTGGTAAGCTATTAAGGTTCTTTAAGTGTGACAATGTTTGGTATAGCCCAGCTTTTATTATTGACTAAGGGGATACAGTTTCATCTTTCACCGAAAATGTGGAGATTCTAATGCATTATTTTGGATTAAAAATCATGATTTTGGTGTATTATTTCTGTTAAAAATAGAGATTTAACTTTAATTGTACAAACATTAGTCATCCCCAGATGGTCGTTCATTGATCTGGCACAGCGTAATTCTAAAGAGCATTGGGTGACCAATGATTACATGCTAGATTTTCAATGACCTAGCTTGTGTGCATAGCTTCGCGTTCTTTCAATTCCTCCGAAACACAGAGAGGTATGATTCTGTATTACTCACTAATACCTAAGAAAAATGTAACTGATAACATCAAAGACAAAGAGCACTAGAAGTTCTCAGCTCTATGGATTTCTGGTAAGATCAACAGGTATTTTTGCACTTATTGAACAGATATTAAAAATGCTTTCAAATAAATATTTAACACACCAAAGGTTATCAAAGCAGAGAAGTTTTTTGTTGGTAAATACATATACTTTAAATGACATGTAGTGTCTATGCAAATGCAGTATCTGCAGACAAAAGTTCTGACTTCCCTTGCTAGTTCTGAAACAGTCCAGGTTTCCTGTACACATGATTTTAGGTAGCTTTTTCACCGCCCAGTTTTAATTTCCAATCTTTGTGTGCAGTAAGTAGAAATAATTTGACAATATGTTTGCATTTTTGCATAAAAAAATTAAATCCAAAGTTTTATTTTTTACCAGGAATCCATTTTTTTTTATTTACAACCGACCATTACTTTTTTATGGGTGCCAAATACAATAAAAACTTTTAGATATTTAATTCTTGCTAATCCTAATAATCCTTACACATAAAAAAAAACCAATTCTAAGAAATAGAGAATTCTCAGATGAAGAGTTTCAGTGGCAGACGGAGAACATCTTGGGAGAACTGGGACCTGAGAGAGCCCTACCCAACGCAGATGTTCCTGAGCTTTAGTGCTGATGTTGCTGGCTGCATTGTGTAGGAGTTCCGTTCTGATGTACAGGGTATAAATCTCACTCAGCTCAATACAGCTATGCTTTTTTGTACATTTTTAGAGGCTATGAGTGTTTTAAATAAAGACCACACCACTCGTATAGAATAAATTACATAACATGGCTTACCACACACTTTTCTGAAAATGCTTAGTCCAATAATGATAAAGTACACATCTTATGTAGAAGCCATGTACTTACAAGCCAATTTAAGCCAATGGGAGTATGGAAAGGAAAAAAATCCATACACAGAATAACAAGAACATTTTCTGGATAATGCACTTCTTTTCTATGCTCCAAACCTGTATTTGTCAATCTATTTACCCCTGGGCAACCTCTGCAGTTATGTTCAGATCACAGGAGACCTCTCAGTGGGGGTAAAAGCCTCTTAGTGGGGCGGGTACAGGTGGAAACGCGGTTTCCTCACTTTTTTCAGGAGTCTATTGCTAGAATCATTGGCTACAATAGAATGGCAATTGGATCATAGAAGTGAAATAAACAATTTTTGCTGGTGAAAAAGGCACAACTAAAACTTTGTTTAAAAAAACACATTTGTTTAAAAACGAGTTGGCATTTACATAGAAGATAACTACGATTTTCATAGCTAGAAAAAAAAGAGGATTGCCCATGTGATATGACCCTTTAATTCCGGCCCAAGATATCTTATGCTCTGTAGAATATCCCACTAGGCAGAAGGCAGCACATAAGTTACTGCCGCAAGATGCTCACAAAGCACCTCTCCATTTTTCTTTTAGGAATGCTGTTGATGGGAAATTATATCCCTGTTTTACATTTACTGTAGGTTCCATGCCAGACATTGAAAAGCAATGTGTGTACACAACATACTTACCACAAAGTTTTCATTTCTGTTATACCTATCCTCCATCTATCAGAAGGTTGATCCTCTGTTTTTCTGTCTAGTTATTTGATCATTTTTTAAGTAGAAAGAATTTGCACTCTGTCATTGCATACAAATAAAGCAAGAATAAATGGCATGTAATTTTTTTTAGAATATATCCTGCACAAAACAGCTGCAGATATTTCATAGCAAGATTTGTTTCAGAGGGAGATTCCTGCTGCTTGTGAACTCTGTAATTGAACTACCAGCTGTATCGGCTACTTATATGATGATGACTGAGGACACCACTGATCCTGCCACCATTCCAGTTATTTGTATCCTTACTCTTTTTACTCCACATTTGTCAGATATGTGAATCAGATTTAGTAGAAATACTGTATATTAGATTTTTTTTTTAATGTATAGATTTTTTGATATATTAAACACTACAGCATAAATGTTTAAAATAAACTGCAAATATGTTAATATAGATATATGGATGTAAAAAAAGGAGTTAAATTGGAGAACAGAGGCTAAGATTGCTATAAATATAACAAGGAATATAATTAGATTGGGATTCATTAGATTATGTAACGTAATGGTAATGGTAATATACTTGCCTTGCTCCCCTAGCAGCGCTCTTCACTCCTCCAACAACCTACAATAACTTATACAACCAATAACAAGACATTTTAAGGACTGCCCCAACTCTCTGGAATGGTCTTCTTAGTCCTTTTCAGCATGCTTCTACTTTCTGCTCATTTAAAATTGTACTCAAAACCCATCTTTTCAAACTTGCCTACCCATCTTCTTCTGTCTCTTTCCTATAATAAAATAAATAAATTTAATAAATACTTAATAAATACTTACTCACCAATCCACATCCCCTCCTCTTAAATTGTAAGCTCTGTAAGGGTCCTCTACTCCTGTTTTATTGTTCTTTTTGTCTGTCATTTGAAATCCCTATTTAATGTACAGCGCTACATAGTATGTTGGCTCTATCTAAATACTGCCTATTATTGTTATTAATATTATTATTAATAATAATAATAATAATAATAATAATAATAAATGGCTGTGCTGCCACACATTTTTTGAATCTCAGAAAACCTATGTGTTGCATTATGATACTGAAAAAATCTTTGGACTGCTGTGGTCTGCCCTAACACAACATATGATAATGCACTGCCAAGTCAATGCTTATTAACATGCATGTGTTGGACACATATCAGAATACCAGGTTGGTGTGAATGGGCCCTAAATAAAAATTATTAATACCAATGGGATTTAGGAATGTGAATATTTCAGAGATTCCTGCTCATGTTTCCACAATAAAATACAATAAGGCTTATTCTTTTCAGAGATGTAAGAACAAATGAAAAGAAATGAGGAAGCTTTGTGCTCCACTTTTAAACATAGCTAGGAGTTTGAATTATAGAAGACCTGTATGGGAAAGGACAGAGCAACAGAACTCTTTTATTATTTACAAATATTAATAATTTGCTTTTTGTCTCTTGTTGTTGTCTGTCTTGTTGTTGTTGTGGAAGTTGTCTCTTGACAGTTGAGTAATCTTACTTGCTTTCCTTAATCCTTTAGGTTGCTGGCCTGGCAATGGTCCTTTTTTTTGTTCCAGTTCTTTTTGTTTTTACTTCTGTAACTAAAAATACTCAAGCAGGTGGATTCGTATAACTCTCAGTCAATTATCTGTTTGAGAAGCCATTTTTACATGTACAGGTTACATATTTTAATCAAGCACCAAAATGAGCTTCAAAACAAGTTCTCCATGAACTTTGTAGCTGCTGGCACAATGGATCAATTCTCACAATTTACAACAGAAGACTTAAAGTCATTTAAGTTAGTTGTTGCATTCTATCTCTTCCCTCATCCCCACAAGCAATGACTAGAAAACCCTCTAATCTGTTCCCTTGGTAGGCAAATGGGGGGGGGGATAAATAATTTGAGGATGAATTTCTTACTACCACAGTTGCAACTAGATATCTCAGAGAGGGGTGGTATGAAGCTCATTTACTGCTTGCTATGAATTTGTTAATATTTTTTTGCTCATAGACAGCCACAGCTTTACTTTAAGGGTGCCAAAATACGGATAAGTTATCACATTGAAATGCTTTGTTCTACCCTTTCTAAACTTACTGTTCAAGGCATAATCAAACAATAGCAACGTATCTATCTATCTATCTATCTATCTATCTATCTATCTATCCATCTATCTCTATGTCCCCAGTGTGATTTTTGTATTATTAAAAACATATTCTACCCAAGTTCAAAGAAAAAGTTCTGAAACTGTTAGATGGCATTTGACATAGAAAACTTACACCAGGAAATGCAATTTAGGAAAATGACATTGATGAACTATTACTGGGTCTGCAGATGTATGTGGTATACTTCAGCAAAGTTACAGAGAATAATTTATTTCATAGCAGAAGGTGATAAATGAGCCCCATGAGGCCAAGTACACACAGGAGCTGTGAGCCCAGTGCAGACAAATAGCATTCGGGTGTAAATGTTCAAGCAAAGAATGTTTTTAGGACATACATTAAAAATGGTTGAACGCTATATAAAGGCAGCCTCTCACACTTCAACCACTTCATATACTTTTAAAATAATAAATACTTTCTGATGCCCTTTTTTTAAAGTTCCTCGGGTAATTTGAATACATTTTTTAGGGTTTAATAATGGTAAAGGTAAAGGTGATGCTGTATATGAAGTTAATGAAAAAGTAAAATTTAATTGGGTGGCATTCAGAATTTGTACAGCATATTGTATTTTAAACATTGTCATGCCACGTCTTGTCTACGTGCAACTGAACATCAGCAGCAAATCATTGTTCTGGACTGATATTCTAATATGACAATGATAGACCTTACTGGCAATATGGAATGGCATTGCCATGTGAACTCAGCATCAGGGTTGCTTGTGACAGAGTATGCTTGTGACAGCACTATTTATTCATTCAATACCATTTTCAGAATTAAATAAATGATAAGTATCTTTTGA
This sequence comes from Pyxicephalus adspersus, assembly GCF_032062135.1. Classification (NCBI taxonomy): domain Eukaryota; kingdom Metazoa; phylum Chordata; class Amphibia; order Anura; family Pyxicephalidae; genus Pyxicephalus; species Pyxicephalus adspersus. The sequence goes on from NC_092862.1 coordinate 116,414,090, forward strand.
AATAATATTGTTATGTTATTTGAGATTGTAATGATAAAATTTATATTAGATACTGACCACCAGTCTTTTGTTGACTCGTGTTTTAAGAATCTAGGCCTACTTTATTCATGAACCTTTGACACTGACCAACAGGGTTGAATAGAAAAAAAACTCTGTACTGTAATGACTTAAAGAACTTGTCAAACAATGTCACTCATTCTGGTAAATTAGCATTATTAATAACAATTTTCGGGTAATAGATACTTTGGGTCTAGTTTAATAAATCTCTCCAAGACTATAGAAGATAGACTATCATGGGTGATCCTGGGTGATCCATCAAACCTGGAATAGATCTGGTCCAGGATTGAAAACATTCGCTAAATAATAATGATTTATTTTAAGAAATCCATTTCAGGTTTGTTGGATTACCAAGGTTCACCCATGAAAGTCTATCTTCTCCAGTTTTGGAGGGAATTGTTAAATGAGGCTCATGAAGTTGTAACGTAACAAACAAGCATCTAACCTAAAATCAAAAGGTGTAATAATTTTACCTTGCAGTTAATGTAAAGGCATTTTTTTAGTTTTGGGTAGAGTAGAGTAGATTTAGATCCCCTTGCTGAGTTTTCAGTGCTGTTTGTATCTCCACTGTACAGATTCACCCATCTATTTGTCCTGGTGGCCATTATCACAAAAAGAGTGTTGTTAATTTTCTAAGGTTATATTTCCATTCACTTTGTAGAGATATTTCTTCTCATCTTCAGAATAGTAAGAGATCCCCCCACCTCTACACAAATAGCAAGTAGCCTAATCAAGGAGTTTTTTTTACTACATTTAAAACAAAACAGGGGAAAAGTAATAACAGACAAGTGACAGCAGCTTGCCCACCCCAATTTCTGTGTTTGTTCTTAATGAACTAGCAGTTGAACATTTTACTATGACAGCAGTGGGCTGTACTGAACTGCTCACTAATGCCACCATATATTTCCTTATATATGGGCTTCCACAGGCTCAATATATTTTCGGGTGTGAAGTATTGGCAACTGCTTGGATTTAGCTAACATTGCTGCTAATGTTGCAAGTTAAATTTGAAATTAGATTCAAATTTAGTTCAGTAGGTAGGCTGGAAAATGTTCACATTTGACTGAAGAATACCATTAAAGAGGTCTCTTAGGACAAAGGACATGTGGTCATCTATTTCTTAAAGCACCACATCTCTTTTTGGCGGTGACCAACTTGGTATAGGCAGGACCATTGATGTTATATGTCAGAAAATCCATCTTGGAGATTGTTGAACTATATATCAGTAACATTATTTAATCTCACGCCAGATCATAAGACACTAGCAATCAGAGGCAGCAGTACCCTAAATCCCACACTACAGATATACGACTATGAGCCTTGGGGGTACAAGGCTGGCTTGGCACCAGTAAGTGCATTTTTTTCCAAAGAAAATTATTTTTATATAAGTATTAATTTTGCACTTATATATTGAGGGCATATCATGCAGCACTTTACAAAGTCAATAGTCATGTCACAACTGTTGCTCAAAGGGGCTCACAATCTAATGTCCCTATCATAGTCATATGTCATTAGCAGTCTAAAGCCAAAATTGGGAGAAGCCAATTAACCTAACTGCATGTCTTTGGAACATAGAAAGGTAGGTAAGAAAACCAATGCAAACACAGGAAGAAAATGCAAATTCCATTCCACCGTGCCACCTAAATAGAAAAAAAAGCTACTGTCTAGGCACAGTTAACACTTTTGAACATTCCATATAACATAGCAAATCCTAACTTTTTTAGTTTGATTCTATTTGTATATACAATGTTTATAAAACAAAATGACATTAATCATATTCTAAAACGTAAGCCCACCCCAGCAATACTCTCTACATAATAATCATGCACCATACGGCAGCCACACCATATCTGCCTGGAATCCGTCCTGCAATGCTGGCAGCCATGGTGTATATACTAGAATCTCTTTGCCTTTGTTGTAATCTATCCCGTATTCCCAGCTGTATGGTTATAAAGTGTTCAGCATCCACATTCATAATTTGACAATTGCCAGTGGGTCAGAGGAGTGATGGCAAGCTGTGCATTCAAAAACCACTTGACTACTGACTAATGTCTATGTCATATTTACATTAGCACAGCGATGGAAGGCGAGATTACAAAAAAATGAATTATCTTGATGGTTTTTATGCCAGATTTTTTTTATTTATAGTCTGAAAAGCTATAAAATATTCTGACATGCTTTAATATAAACAGGAACATTTCCAATGATTGCTTGGCCCTAAGATGTTTTTCCTGCGACTGTTTGTGTATACTTCCTAGAAATGAACCTCTATTTGTGGACGGCTAAATAACACAAATAAACATCCGACAGAGTTGAAAAATCAGCTTTGATTATGCATGAAAACCTACAATGTCATTGTGTATTCTTGTGTCGTATTCTGATTGCCTGTTTATTTTTACAGAACTGCTGGCGAGCCTATGGAAGAAGAGTCGGCTTTGTGAAGTGCCAAGTCCTCCCTGACATATCCTGTGTGTGACTTCATTGTGTATCCCCTAAAGGCACCCTCAGACATGTCTTGTCTGCTCCTTGGGTGGCACAGATCACATGGAACATAAACAATGGGCACAGCACTTGGGGCTGCAGCTCTGCCCCATTACAGGATGAATTGAAAATAAATCTGTGCTGCTCTGTGTAACCGTGCACCTCTAGAATCAATAGACGGCGAAGAAGCAGTGAAGGATGGATTTCTTTTAACTCAGCAGAATTCATTTTGAAGCTTGAATATTCAGCAGATGCATAACACAGGTTCACATGCTGATGAATGACATTTACAATGCAAGGATTCCTCTTGCTATAAATACAGTTTTTCTTGTACATTATAAAATACACCTACACATCATTCCCACGTTAGAGCCATAATAGGATCATTTTCTAGCTATATTATGCAATATTTGGCAAGCTAAAAAACAGCATATACAGGAATTTTGAAAAAAATAGAATATGATACCTTAACCATTTTATTGCCTGTACTATTCATTTTCCCATTTTTTCACGACGAAACCTCCAAATATTATACAAAAGCAGGGATCCCATACAAATATTTTTAGTTACAAAGTTTTATGTTGAATGATATTAGCATTGTTTGAAACTAATTAAAATGTCAGTAAAAATATTTTAAATGAATATTAGTGCATGCAAACATACAATAATCCCCAATGTTAGGGTAAAATATAAAAGATGAAGTTGGACTGAGTTAATAGATCTGCCAAATATGACAACCCTAATAATTGGGTGGGTCTGTGAAATTACAAAGATCCCCCATACCCAAAATTGTTGATAGGTGATCATTTAAAAGCTTTCATAGACCAATATAGCCGATTTACCCATGAATTGCATCTCCCAAGTAATTGCCCTCTCTATGCTGCGTGGAGCTATTGTTGGTTTTGCAAAACATGCACACTTTTATAAATCTTAACAAGAATTATCACAAGCCCCCTAGGTGATAGCATAGTGTAGGTGATAGGTTTTCTATAAAAAGGCACTAGGGGTCTATATGGCTTTGACATCACCTCTGCACTCTTTTAAGGTTTATTATTTCTTCATAAAACCCAACACTCCTCATCCTTCCACCAATCATGATTGTCCCAGGAATCCAGAAAGGGCAGTGATACCCAAAACTTAGGGATGGTGGGGACTAAGTGGGGTCGCTGCACTGTCTTACCAAAAAAGCCAGTAGCTAGAAGAAAAAAAAGGAAACATCCTTTTGTTGTTACAACAGAAAGGGTTAAAGCCTAACCCTACAAACTTGTAAGAAATGGTAGTTTGTGAGACAGGAGGACACAGACAGTCATACAAATTATTGTATATGTTCCCAGCTTTTCCCATGCTACTATAGTTTTTGATTTAGTTTGTGCCCCATTTGCAGATTTCCCAAAACTCCCTGCCTCAACAGGGTATAGGTATAAATCTACCCTATAGGGACCCAGATAGCAATAAAAATCTGAAAGAGGCCCTTACCCTTCACAGTTCTGTACCAAATGTAAAATGAAAAATAGATTTGGGGTTTAATATATATACTATTGTTGCATTGTTAATATTCTAAATGGGAATGTAAGTGGACAGAATCAGCCAGTCTCAGCTCTGATCTTCCGATTGGCAGAGGTCACAAGAATAAACCACATAGAATTCTGAATAATGGGTAATCTATTAAGTATTTACATGTGCAAAACCACAATAAACTATGCAAATAATGAATTCTAGATGCTGGAAGCAAAAATGGTGCACGCCTCTATATCTATATATAATATCTTACTATTCGATTCAACAGCTATTCGATCGAATAGGGGATATTGTTCGAGTGATTGAACGTCGAATTCGAACACCATTAAAGTCAATAGGGAGAAATTCGAGTTATTTTTTGGGACTGTGTAGAATTGCAGGAGCAATCAGGGGAACAGAGCTGACAGCTCCACTCCCCTAATTGCTCTTGCAGCCCTAGCATAACTATAGTATGTGTTCTTGGATAGAGATTACCTATCCAAGAACACAGGAGTCCCACGGGATCCCCGGGCACTGGAGGCTAAATGGGGACAAGTCTCCCCATTCATTCACCTCTAGTGCTCTGTGATTGGCTGGGGAAAGGTAAATCCTGATGACGCTTGAGCTGTCATCAGGGTTTACCTTTCCTCAGCCAATCACAGAGCACTGGAGGTGATGAATGGGGAGACTTGTCCCCATTTAACCTCTAGGGCCCGGGGATCCTACACTGACAGGAGGATTTCCACGGCTGTGCAACCGTGGGAGTCATCTTGTCATTGTGGGATATCCTTTAAAAAGTAAAAGTTACACAAATCACACACATTTAATAAATTACTTGGACATTAAAACCTCTTTTTTTTACCACTTTTTTTACACACGAATTTGCAAAGTCGAATCCCGTGTTTTTTGGTCGGGTCTATCCAAATTCGAATGGCCATATTTGGGTTGAATATAAGGACAACCCGAATTCGAACACCAACATTAGTAGGGACATTGGATTGTTAGCCCCTCTGTTAGTTAGTACCACGACTATGAACTTTGTAAACTGCTGCAGAATGTAATGGTACTATATAAAACAAGTTTATATTATTAATATAATGCTAAATAGTCTATGGAAGTGTTATATACTTGTTACATGGCACATATTTCTATATCCCAAAGTTAAGATATACTGTACCCTCTCTTTTTGTACTTTTGAGTATTGTCACTGGGCCAAAAAATGGGGTGTGAGATATTTTGGAGCTTTCACAAAAACAGCTCTCACACACATATAAGGGTCCCTATACCCCATAAAACCCTAAACTTTATTTCCACCTTGGAAATGATCAGGTTGAGAACAAAACATCTTTTGTGAACAATTAAAACATTTTAGGACTCTAGTAATTGATGTTTAGTCTCTTTTTGGGCATCTTAGAGTGCAATAATCTACAAATGTCCTGCTTAGACACTCTTTTGCTGGTGGGGGGGGGGGCTGTTGGTTTGTTGGTTACTATTTAATCCTTAGTGACTTCTTGAAACACATTTTAGACGACTGTTAACCATTTACATTTGCCACCAAAAACAGTTAAAAGACACTTATTGCATTTGTATTGTATTTATAGCAATACAAATATGAGAAGAAAAACAAAGGAACAAAAGTCATCCTACCTGGTCTTTCAGATGTTATCTTTTTTTCCTGGGGAAATAATCTCATTACTTTGAGCAACATTTCCCCATTTGCTCACATTTTCTATTCTCTTGTTATGTATATAGACCCCCTCAGTCTTGTTTGAATTAATACATTTATATTTAAAACAATTCACATTTATAAGACACCTAAAGGGATGGGGCTTTGGAAAAAAAATGTAACTTGGCTTACATATAAACTTGGCAAGGAAGATCAAGGCATAAGTTGGGTGGGTTCTGGATGTGAAAATGATGGGCTGCATAATAAAAAGATAAGCAATAAAACAAGTTTATGATCTCCAGCGGGTCTTAAGGTTTTCAGGAAGAGATGTTTCTTGGGTTTCAGGAGACAGTTTGCACATCACCTTATGCATTTGGCCTCAAGTAATTAATAGATAGCAAAGGCCCCAACACTATACCGTACAAAAAACTAGGCAGCTATTTTCTTAATTTTCACTGGGTGGACTTTAATTCTATTTATAAATGAGTGCACATGAAACCAAATTACAGTACAAAAGCAGATCATGTTCCTATCATTGATTTAAGTATAAGTACACTGGGCAAATGATAAACATCTTAAAATAATCAAGGTAGTGCTAAATTTCTAGATGGATAGTTTTTGGAAAATAAAGTATAGGATGTATACCCAATCAGGGAAGATGATTTGAAAGACTTGTAATTACCTTACAATGGCTTCAGGTTCATTCTTTAATATTAGTGTCATCCTTAATATTAAATACTTTGTTCTCATGAATTGTTTCTCAAGAAATTGGTGCCACAGAGCACCACTGAAACTGGTTGACTTCATGCTCTCTCTTTCTAATTGAAACAACATATGTCCTCATATGAATACAACATCAAAGAAGTAGATGTAGGTATTGAGTAATGGCCTGTGCAAATTTAATTGTAACTAACTTTTAAAAGTAACTAGGTTCTATAACCTGAGTTTTATTTCAACTAAGCGTCTAAGCACAAGACACTTAACAGCAAACCAATAACAAGGACTTTATAATCAACTTGCCAGCTTAAAAAGTAAAAATGAAACATTCTTTGCCACTACTGATTCACTTTGCAGATCTTCATCTAGGTTTGGGCAAACCCATTCATCTCTTTAATTAAACAGTCATGCCTTACTTTGTAAGCAAATAGCCGAAACATAATTCACTTTGTTATATTACACACACAGCAATCTAAAAAACAGGTTCACAGCAAGTAACTTCTTGGCTTGTCAATGACCCCCTAAAAAAAAAGTAATCATATTTTTTTTATATGGTATAAAAGCCACCTGGATGTACTATGCCATCCATCAACCACAGATGTTTCTGTTATGTCCCAGTTAGTTCACAAAAGAGTTGCCAGGTTACCCCTTTATGAGCTGCAAAGTTCAGTGGTCAAAGTTGAAGTACCAGCTGTGGTGGGAAAACTGAAAGTCAGTGTTGAAGGACACTGGACCTAGGTCATAGTATTTACTGCGAAATCTTGGGTCCTACCCAACAACAATTTTGATGGCAATGTCCAAACTTTTTTAGTAATAGGTAGAAAAAAAATTTAGAATTAAAACTCCTGTTAGGCTCTGTCCGAGGAAGTTCACCCTCTCTGTTTGTCCTGTGACCATTGTAGGACATAGGACAATTCAAAATTTTAAAGTTGAATCTGAATTTTGGCATTTGTTCTTTAAGTGTTGTAAGAACATGAGCATCCATCCAGATACCCTTACAGGCATTACCCCCAGTGACCTCATCCATGATAATATCACAACTTACCATTACTTATTGTGAAACAGACTAGAAAAATACAGTGGGATTTCCTTTATAGAACTGTTTATTATGTTTGGTATCCCTGGCACCGATGTATATGTAATGAAAAAAAGGAGCGGTGATGTATTCCCCAGCAATATTCTAATCACAGCACTTGATAGTTGCCTGACTTCTAAAGCATTATTCCTTTTTTTCATATTTTTCTAAATGAAAGGATATATATTAAAGCCATAAGTGAAGATTGTCATGCTTTCTGTTCAGAAATATGAAAGAAACCTTAATTAAAACAAGATTTTTGGGAAGGCCTCGATATGAAAGATATGGAACAATATGGTTTCATTTACAGCAGACTCAAACCTGTAAATCAAAGATGAAAGATCTCACTCAGCTAGGATTATATAATTCTCTTTTGTTGTACGCTCGGACGGTTTGGTACTTGCGTTTGGAGTTTGTTTAGGATTAACGTGAAGTTGAAAAGACTTTTGCAATTTAATTGTAAAGAAGTAGTGATATAGCGGCGAATATTGTCAAAACACTGAGTCTTCATTTTAACCATAAGGAAAATCAGTTAGATAACCTTAGCTAAATGATTTAATGTTGAGTTATTTCAATCATTAATAAAGGATGTTGTACATTTTGGGAGTTTTGTTTTCCTGAATAGTAATTTTAGTACCCAGTAAATTTAATGTTTTATAGTTTATTTTCAGATTTTGCTTGGTTTACATCACTGTATTACAAGGTTATAACACTTTAAATACACAATGCACAAATGCATTTCAATCAATACAATAATTCATTGCATCTCAGTTAATTATTTTTCATCTGGTAGCATTTTTTAGTTACGACAATCTTACAGCTAATTCCTCTTTGAAGAATAATGGAATTTAATTAGAATTGTCCCAAAAAGTTTTTGCTTTTATGCATGCAAAAAATCATAATATATAATGTTATATCTTGGTGTGCAACTGAACTAATACAAATTTACAGCAATATACAGCATTTTAATATACAGCATTAAATTTGGTCATATTTTAATATTTTTTAATTAAGTCCATCTTTTTTCTTTCATTCTGAGCCTCTCACATGCACATTTTCTCAATAAATATGAAAGCTTGTATAAGTATCTACATAGCTGGTAAAAATACTACTTAAGATACATGAAATGTATGCACCAAAATCTTTATTATGTGGTGATGGGCAAAATAAACAATTACATCACATAGGCTCAAAATGATAAAATATGAAAAAACAACAAGATATCTCAAGTTATGTTTTTATAATGAATATAGGATAATGTGTTCACTACAAATGTCACTATATATATAATTTGCTAAATGTAACATTTTATTTTATGTATTAAATTACTAGATTTTTTTCTGACCCAATACATGATCTATGATCTGAAACTTTATCTGCCTAATAAACTGAAAGAAAAGAAACATTTTGTTAATACATGGTGAAAAAGGATACAGTTATTCTTAAACAGTTTGGTGATGTTACATTTATCACGGAAAGACACGAGATAATTGTATATGATTTGTGGACAGAAAATAAAACCCACTGATAACTGATATGTGAAATTGTGCTTGTAGTAATAAAATTAAACAACTGTTGCTGTGTTATATGAGAAGTATATAACATAATATAGGAGCATTAGACCATTCTGTGAATTTCTATGATGTGCCTGTCATTCTTTTCAACATATATATTATTTATTGAATTATTAAGGGTCCTCTCCTCCTGTGTCACTGTCTGCATTGGTTTGTCATTTGCAACCGCTATTTAATGTACAGTGCTGCGTAATATGTTGGCGCTATATAAAAAATGTTTAAGTGGTTTTCTTTAAAAAGGGTACTGTAAACTAATAACTCACATATACTACTATTAACGTTTAATGAATACATTAAAATGCTGCTATTACAATTAAGAAGTATATACTATATACATATATATATATATATATATATATATATATATACTGCCTAAAACTATATATAGAACAAAAAAATTAATTAACTAAGAGTTAATTATATATTTATTGCATAGTTAATTATATATAATTCCCTGAGATATGTGAATATATAAATTACATTCACTCTTTCTAACCAGTAACTTTGGTTACTTGATATGAAGCTACAAAACGCTCTTTGATACATTGCCATGGATTATGCAGGGATTACATTGTCTATAAATGCAATCAGTACTCTACTAGCAAGACAAACAAACTCATACTGCTAACCCTGGTTTTACATTGATATTACAATGTAACTTGTATTAAAAATATCTAATGATATAAATATATAAACATTAAAAAATATATATATTTTGGATTTCCTAATAAATGCATTGCATTATGCTCACCTTTCAGCCTGAAATAGGAAAGTTCCTAACTTTTAAACAATTTGCAACAAATGAATGTACTTGTCTTTTTGCAAATCCTAACCCAAACTAATATTGGTACTACTTCTGGCCGACTTGTGCACTTATACCTAAAATATACCATTGGTTAAAGTTAAATCACTGTGTCATTTAATGTCATTAAAACCCACATCTAATGTTTTTAACTAAACCTGAACCCCAGGGGATAAAAAAAACACCAATTCATGCAGGTTTGTCTTCATGAATCATTACGTGTACCCAAGAAGCAGCCATTATAATTACCTGAATTTTATTTTTTATCTACTGTATCTGCATAGCTGAAAGGGAAAAGCAGTGCAAGAATTCAGTTTTTCTGTACTCACAAGAAGCATCTTAAGGAAAGAGATGAATGGCAGATAAGCTCATCAATCTTCTGCTTTTTCCTTAGGGAGAGGCTATATCTTTTTTAGAGTTTTCCATTTGCTATTTAATTTCAAATTGTTTAACATTTTTTTGCTATATCCTACTTTGATACATCATATATATGGGCTCCTGTGAGCTTAAAAAAATTTTACATGGCTAACTGTGGCTATTAATATTAAAGCCATTAGAGATGAGTTTCTCTTTTTTTCCAGTGAATGGAGTGTGAATGCAGATTTGTTCCCATGTCCATTTCAGCTTTCAGTTTGACAGTTCACTTACTGTAAATCTTTAAATTCTTAAGCTAAGCATACACATCATATGATAGACCTAGGAGTCAAAAAGTCGTGTTTGTCTCGGGTGAAAAATTAACATGAGTGCAGTGTTCCCCCAATGTAGTTCATCAGTCTGCCATGGTGGATTGATGAACAACCAATCTGGAACAACTGTGGTGCATTTCTATGGAGGAGATCACAGCAGAGTGTCCCTTGGTCATCCCCCTCCAATCAGGGATGTGTGCTCATTTGCTCATTTATTCATTTGTCACTGGAAATCACAGTGTTCTCATGTCAATGGCAATGTTGATGGGAGGGCTCCAGCTCTGGCTCGGGTTCAGGTACAGGTCAGACCTCTGTAGAGAGACCACTGCTTGCACATACGAAGAACAAAGATCCATCACTTCAGCATGTAGGCACTGACCAGACTTTTTATACTTAGGCTGTGGCTGCTTTTTAGTAAAGGTTACTTGTAAGACTTTGCACGTTTTGTGTGTGTGTTCTAGAAAATAAATAATGGAGCTTTAATATGTGTACAATTATAGTTGTTACAATTAATTTCAGGCTCCTCTGGAACAAAGACTGCTGTAAAAGTCTAGCAGTTAATAATATTACAGTTCATCTAATGGCAGAGTGATCCATGTCAATAACAAGGCCAAATGATTTCCCATAAACTGGATGAATAGCCAACTGCTTCATTGTTTACCTATTCTCTCTGTATTGGAATATATTACCGTAGGCTGATCTTTTCTCAGCCTAAATATGTTAGATACCTGGGAACTGCAGTACATGTTCCTTATTGATTTAATTGCTTTATATATATGTGAGATTATGATCAATGTTACATGTCATTGTGTGGGCTCCTAATCTGCAATAATTCCAAAGGAAAGTAAAAAAAAACTCTCATTAAGCGTTGCCTAGTTTTCTCCAAGAGGTAAAAATAACATTCCTCATCTCCAAAATATATATATATATATATATATATATATATATATATATCTCCCTGGATCAATAATATTTTATGTTACTGTTTTTTATGCCTTTAGAAAAGTATTTAGCCCATTTTTAGCAACATTCCATTAAGTCAGCTAAAGTAGAAGACCCTACATTCCCACAACTCTTACAGTAGAACTTTTTTCATATACAGAGGTTAAACTTCTCCAGATTGCTTTTGAAGTTGCACTGTTCTAAAGAGGAGAAAGCCCCTGGGTCTCAGGGTTTCGCCGTATATCAAAGAGCCAAACTACAAGATGTTTTGTGATTGTGAACCCCGCTGGAGGGTATATATCCATCACTTTTTGCATGTGCAGTTATGTTACAAGTGTGATTTAAAATGATCCATAATCTATATGTAAAAAGCAGTAGATTAAAACACAGCAAGAGGTATCTAGGGAAGGAAGAAAAAGTAAAGTGATATTTGTATTCGGTGTTGCCCCCCTAGGGCTCTGCACTAGCCACTGGTATGTTCCACCCCCTGCAAACTTTGTAGCCCGTTCACATCGGCCGTATTACTGTGGACATCCTGAAACTACAGAAATAGAAATGCCTCCTAAATAGCATTTGTTATCTTTCATTTTTTACAGCAGCATTTTGATAGATTTTCTTGTAAAAAATGACTTAAAACCAAATGATTTGAAGAGAAAATTGTTTATTTATTCACAGAATATTTAAACTAATGTATCCCACAAGATTAACTACAGTTTTCCATTGTAGCTACCCTAAACTGTTAAATTAGAGGATGCAATGGATTTCCCATAACGTATGTTACTCTCACTTCCTCTGGGAAAGAAATGATTACTCTTGTGGCATGTATATTTATCACATCAAATGCTTCTTTATGTATGGATAAAATGTTTTCACAGAACCAAATGCATACAGATTTTTATGGTTAAAGTTATTACCCTTCACTCAAAACTGTTTCCTCAGAGTATTTGTAATATTTTAAACTTAACAATACAAGCACTACAAAGATAACTGAATAAATGAATGGCTGTATTTGCAGAAATAATTCCTGATAACTTGAAGCCTTGAAAATAGGATTAACCTTCTAAAGTGCTAAAGAATATTCAATGGGTTGCATAAACTCTTACATTACAATAGGTAAGAGATTGGGGAAAAGCTTTGTTTCTTGGAACACCCCAATCACATGTAAATGGAAAAAACTCCCGACTCCTTTACTTTATCATGGCGTGTGATCACAAGCTATTCAAATCTACCTACAATATATCATATTTAGTACAATGTGGGCTCACAATCAGAAAAATGTGTAAAAAAAAATATCAGAGAATTTATAGTTATTGTTCATTTAGCTCCGTTAAGAAAGTACAGCTATGTAAATTTCAACCACTCAAAATTTTGCAGAAGAAAAAATAAAAACTTTTTTATTTCTCCTAATCAGTAGACAAAATGAACCATTACAAAACAGTTTTTTGTATATTATTCCTTTAGAGTATGTCCAAAGGATATTTTTAGGATATTTCAGGTAGGACAAAAATCCTTAAAGTGAACCTAAACTTAAAAAAAACAAAGTCATCTGGTGGTAAAACAAATTGCATTCCAATGTCAAAAAAAATCCCTGGTTCTGGAGGCTTTTTATTTCAGCTCTGCATTGTATTGTGTAGTGTAGAAATCGGCTGCCGACCACAGCACACAGAACGATCCACCAGAGACAATGTAACTCATGCACAGGAGTTACATCATCAGTAGCAATCCAATATTCGAAGTGTCTTGGATCCGCTGGCAAAGATGTCCTCTTTCTAGGATGCAGTGTTGGACCTGTCATCACTGCAGCGTGGCTACATACAGGTAAGTATAACCCATTACCTGCAAGTAGGTTGTACAAACTCACATATCAGTGAGTATGTACAACCTACTTGAGGATAATGGACTATACTTACCTGTAAGTAGCCACTCTGCAGATTGTCACCAACCGGTACCAAGTTTAGCTCCATTTTAAGCAACAATTGGTCCAATCCTCATAAATCAACAGGAAATTTGTTTTCCAGATGTGAATATCACCTTTTATGTTAAATCTTACTTGAATGTTTAAAAGTGTTGTGTGTAAATATTTAAATAATATTATTTTAGAACGTGTTGCCAAGGTATGTGCTTGCATTGAAGTGAAATAGGCAAAACTGTTTTCAACTTTAATCAAGAGAATGCATTGTGTACCCAGGGAGTTCCTTAAAAACATTCTACTCATGTGGTTCCATATAGAGAAGAATTTTAATCTTTATTCAAGAAACTCCCAAATTTTGTTCTCGCCCTTGGGTAAAGCTTGGGAAGTGAGTATGCACAATCTATTAATTTATAAAAAAATTTTTTTTTACTTTTACAAGAAAAAAAAAAGATTTCACAAGGAATGTCCAATACTGAAATCAGTCTGCAAATAATATCAAACCATCACAATGTTAGTCTAAATTTAAGATAATGGCATGACAATACATGCAATTTGTTTTTATAATCATAACCCAAACAATTGTGTTAAGATCAACAACAAGTGGTTGTGCTCGCTCGGTTGTCATAGACCTGCCAGGATGGAATGGCATTGGGGGACAGCTGTACACATGCTCGATTTTTCGTCTTGGGCGATGATCATCTAGTGTGTGTACATAGAAGGTGCTTAGCAATCAGGCATCAGATAAGATTACATACAAACCTCAAATATACCTATAATTGGCTAGATCACGCACATTTTCTGATGTGGGTGCCTTTGGATAGATATCATTAAAAATTAGTTGGTGTTCAGTACTGCACTGTAAGCTTAGTTTTTCATGCTGTTAGTTCATTCACCCTTTATCCTTTGTATGTAACAATAAACTTAGTAAATATATCCATGAAAATGTTGGACAAAAATTTATTTAAATAAATAGCTTTAGGGAAAGCAATTGTCATGCTCCGTGAAATAACATGGGAAGTGGAATGGTTTTACTGCTTGGAGAATGTTTCACATTGTAAACATTTGATCCCGTTCTCTTTGTAGACATCCAAGTATTTTACATTTGGGCAGTAAACATTTCTTTTGATCCGTACTCAGCATATTTAATATACAATCTTCATTGTTTCTTCTCACAATTAAAATGAAATCTTTGTGCTGTGTAAAACAAGGAAGGCCAGCTAACTTTTGAAATGTTTATTTTATTTTAAAGACAACTTGTCACCCATAAAGCATTGATGTTAGCATTGTGATCATTCTAACAAATGTGATGATGAGTTATATGCTGCAGCTATTTATGAACAGAAAGCTTTATTTATTCTTATTTAGGTTTCAGGCCCGGTATTGTCTATAGTAGTATAAAAAAAAGGAAAATTTACAGCGCACGCAGACGTCTTGACTAGAGAATTGATTTGCGCAAGTCACGACCACTTACCAACGCACGACTGCTTTGCAGAATGGCAGAAGATCCCCTCTCCTCTCTTCTCCTACCTATGCAACCCACTGGGTGACCTCACCAGGAAGTCCAATGGGGACCATGTTTTAAAAGCCACTGGGACCTATATTACAAAAATCCATATTTATTGTGAAGCCAGGAATCAACAAAGAAGTGGGAGTGCTGCCACTCTGCATCTGATATCATTTTTTGCACTTCATTTATCATCATTGTGTTGGAAGATTTCCCATGACTTTCTTATTGCTGTCCAGTCCTATTGACATTGCTAGACCAGGTAGCTCTTTCACTACCATTTCTCTCGCTATCAAAACCAAATATATTAAAAAAGCTTCATCTGATCTTGAATCGTTAAAGACTTCACAGACAGGACATCCACCTGAGTATTTTTCAGCTTCCTCAATCCTCTCTCTTCCATGCTTTATGAGACCACCAAATACATAAAACATACCATATTACTATGATTTGTGGCCTATTTTTGGCCAAATCATCATAAACAGTAATAACTTTATCACCTTGGGATCATACATTTATATATGCTATGGCAGCTTTTCACAAACTTTTTAACGTAGGGAACCTCTGCTGAAATAATTTTCAGTTCTTCGGAAAACACTGCTATAAATCCTATATAAACAGCGTACATTAGTGTGATGGTCAGTAGGAAGAATGTCTCTTATATTGCTAGAAAGAATTCTATTGATTATATTGAAAGATATATATTGATAATTATAATATTATATTGGAAGAATTATATTGATAGGAAGAATTTCATCCTTACAGAAAGCCAAAAAGATCATTGGTGTCAGGTATACAGACCTGAAAGTTTAAATTGCTCATGCAACTTCTAGAAACCTCTTAAGGATTGCACAGAACCCTGGTTGAAAAACTCTGGCTTATGGTGTCAGATACTATCAGTGCAATGGTTCGGAGAAGGTGCATGCATACAATATGCAACCATTTGGCTATCCAAAAAATGGAAATACAAAAATTGGGAAAGATCATTAGTTCAACTAAGAGCTAAGACATTTTATATATCGATTATACTGGTGACATTGGTCTTTTGCCACTGAACTGTTATTGCAAAAAACTGTAGAAGCCACCCAGTCAGTAAACAGTGGTCTATGAGTAAAGCATAGCTGGTGTCTATAATGCATATACATATCCCCCAAGTATCTCCAATTTATCTCTGTTCTTGTTCATTTCCAGTAAATCAGTACCATTTGGCCTGATTTATAGAAGCTCTCCAAGGCTGGAAAGAATACACTTTTATCAGTGAATCTAGGAGATCCAGCAAACCTGGAATGGATCTGGTCCAGTATTGAAAACATTAGCTAACAAATAGCGAATAATTCTCAAGAAATCCATTCCAGGTTTGCTGTATCACCCAGCTTCACTGATAAAAGTGTATTCTCTCCAGCCTTGGAGAACTTTCATAAATCCGGCCCTCTGCATCAACTTGACAGCCAGGCACTTGGAATATTTAGAAGGAGATCAGCAATGGCAGCCAAGCTTTTTTCTCATAACTGTCCTTCTTTAGATTTTGGAGCACTTTTATAATTTGAAAGAAACTTTATAAAACACAATTTTGGATCTTTTCAACATTATTGCACAGTTATAAACAAATTGGCACTGCATTTAAGGATTTGGATTATAAACACAGAATACACCACACCCGCTGTCCAAACAAAAGTTGTTCCACAAATAGATTAAATGAATGATAAAAATTAAAAAATGTTCACAAAATGAAAGACTGATAATAGATTTATTTCTGTAAAGTAGTACTTTTTGAATAACACTCAAAGGGCATATTTATCAAGCCTTTAGCTCCTAAATCTTTATAGCACTTTAAAATATAATATATGTGATGCTAATTTTAATAATGCAATAAAAAGAAGAAGGTCCAGGGATGTTCCCAAAAGCTAATTTCAAATATGTTTCAGCAATACTACCCACGTTGTTGCTTCAGGCCTGCTTTCTCCAGAAATTAATGAATGTCTAGGCTCCATAAAATTTTTTTTTTTTTTTTTATGCTTTGTTTGTGATTAAATCACAGTGAGGATTTTATACATTATTATTATGTGAAGACAAACATCTGTCCTAATTGCATTTATTAAAATAATATACCTGTTCCGACTTACATACAAACCTACTGTCCCTATCTCGTATGTAACCCGGGGACTACCTGTATATGGTATAGCTTGTATTACAATATACATTTTTAAAAGCTAGTTAAGATAACAACTATGGCCGCCTTAAAAGTGGCTTACCAATGAATCTCCAATAGCCATACATGTAACCAAGCACAACAAACATAATTATTTATATCATTCACAAAGACTTCTTACGCTGCAAATTTTCTTACCCAGATACCCAGTTGGTATAAGCAATTGTTTCAGGCTGACATCACTAAACCACTTCCCTGCAAGTACCAGCAATGTTGTTATCCTGCCATAAACGCTCTTTCTTTGTCTATACAAGGCAGCAAGAAGGATGTTGCGAACTTGACAAGCAGCCCAACAAGTGGTGCAAATGACTGTCCTATGTAAATAAATGGTTCCAAAAAAGAAAAACACCCACATAATATTTCAGTAGTCAATTTGTGTACTTAATAAAGGCTTAAAAAATGTCAAAATGAAGGTCAGATTCAAATTATTTATCTGGCAAAGCTGATTTAGTTAGAATTGTTTTCGCTTTCTGCTGAATGGTAAGCCATAACCTTATTGTTTGTTTCCTAAGAATAATAAGCCTAAATCTGCATCCCTAAAGGATTGAAAAAGTCATTCATCGCAGTATATTATATTACATTATTACATTATATTATATTTAAGATATTGCTTAAATATAATTTATGCTTTATTCAGAGCCATTTTAGAAATATCACATCTAAAGAGACCCACTTTGTTCTCATAATTAAACAATGAATGAATACCTCTAAATATAAGGATTATGTTGTTTAAATAAAATAAATTAAACGATATATAAAAGGGGGAGAAAATCACAGTCAAGTGGGTCATCATATAATACCTTTTTGTACAGCAGCTTAAAAAAAAAACAAATGTGCACCAATCAGTAACTGCTATCTACAAAACATACCCGCTACGTCTAAGCAATTTCAATTACATCTAATTTGTCATGTATAATCTCTCCCACCCAGACCCAGCAGGCTTTTCACACTTTGTGTGGCTCCAAATGCAATCAAGTGATTCTGACCTTCTCAAACTCAAAAATGTGTGCAACAAACTGCAGTGAGCTAAGAGAAAGTAAACCAAGCACACTAGCCAATCATATTCAAATTCAGATGAGAAAACTAGCAATTAAAGGGAATTAATATGGGGATTCTATATTCAGTAGATTAATTCTAGGTACAAAGTAGAGTATTTTAGTTGGATTTTGAGCAAAACGCATTTATTCTAATTTGGATGAATATTTTGTATATTTTAGGACAGCTGTTTATATTATGATCTTTCATTTCTCTAGGACTCAACAAATACATATTGACTTCTTCCAACATGCTTTCTTCAAAGACCTAGGACCCCCTACTTTTTTACAAAGTGCGAGTCCTGATATGACCCCATAACCTACCTATTTTCCTCTTTATTGTCCCTGGAAATCCCGAGCTAAAATCAGTTTGATATCATCTCCTAGTACAATTAAAAAAAGGAAAAGTCTGCAGGCATCTTTTGTGCAGAACTGAGACAAGACATTATGAAAACCTACAACCCAGTTCACATGAGGCATATGGTTCAGTTCACTGTTATCATGAGTTCAAGGTGAATCCTGATTGAAGAGTCACAGGCTCATGCAATTTATGTGCAAAATTTGTCTTTTTATTGTTTTCAAATCAAAATGAGTTGCCTGGGTTTTGAACAACGGCAGACTTAGCAGGGCTAATAAGGGACCTTTTGGATAAGCAAGCCCTCTCACTATAAAAACAAGGGTCAAAGAGCAACCAAAATGTATGTGTAATGGAGAGATTGATGTCAGTTAGATCAGTGGTCGCCAACCTTTAGGACATCACAGACCACTAATTTCACAAACTCCGGACAGCACATGTGCAGAGAGCCGTGTGTCACTCAAAGGGGAAGAAACTTTCCCCAGAGTGACGTCATGATGCCAGAACCCACACCACTCCCCCATCGCAGGCTCAGACCCCATCTGGCATCATGACATCACTTTGGGGGAAGTTTCTTCCAGAGACACAACCCACCCACCACCCTAGAGTCTTCAATTCTAGTTTTTTGTTGATTTTAGGTGAGCTGTTGTCCCATTCTGAGCAAATTTCTTTTCTTTTTTTAGAAGGCTTTTTGGCTTTTGTTTTAGGAAGCATATTTTGGAGGTATATTAGTTTATATTGTGTGTTATTAGGATTACATTGCACTTTCATTGTTCTCATTGGAAGGAGTCTTTTGTTCAAAGCATTGTTTAAAAGAAAAAAGTGCAAGAACAATATGTATCTAACTAAACCACCTGGGTGAACCTAGACCAGATTCATTCTAGGATTGCTGGATCATCCAGATTCACTGACTAAAATGTGTATCTTCTCCATCCTTGGAGAGCTTTAATAAATCAGGCCCATTATATCATTCTTATCATCACATGATAAGAACACATTCTTATCATCACATGATGGACGCTTGTCGAAAGGCCGAGGCATCTGATCACATGATCCCTGCTAAAAAGGGAGGTACCAAATTTGAGATTTCCCAGTCCCTCCAGTTCAAAAAAAATGATCCTAGTTTGTTTGTAATAAACCTCTCAATTTTTTCAGACATTTATTATAGTCTCACGATAGGACATTAAAGCTAATAGGACATTTTAAAGCTAAAATAGAACAATACTACCCAGCAATAATCTTCCAATCTTCTTCTACTATTATACACTAAAGATTTGTTTGGTCCTCTTGATTCTCATACATTGTAATTCACATTGTTGGATAAATCAAGCATTGTTGTTACAGGCAAAGTGAATTCCAGGTAGTACAGAGAACAATTGTGTGTATAATTCACCAACTATCATGTTTTTTTTTTTGCAGTTTCCAATCCTGTGTTTCTTCTATGTTTCTGTTGGACAGGACAATGCAGCTCCAGACAGCCATTATCCTGACATTACTCAGCTCTGGCGGGCTGTACACAGTGTAAGGGCAGTTCATAATTTTATTTATTTCTCTATGTCAAGCTGACAGGCTTACATCCAGATTCCACTATTGCCATGCCTCTGCAACCTCATAAGACCACTTTATATGTTTGAAGCTGTTTCAGTCATACAAAGTCCTGTTGAATTGTATAGTCACATTTTTGGATTGGTAACAATGCTCGCTAGCTGTTGTCAGCAGTGTAAATCACAGAACGTGCACCTTTTTATTGCGGCAGATCAGGAATGTCTGAGTTCAGACAGATGCTGCTTGCAAGAACCAATGCTGTCAACTGTTTCCAAGCCAATAACGGAATTGAATTCAGTTCAGCAATTACTTTGAAAAGTAAGCCACTGTTAACATACATAAACATCTTGTATTCATGTATAAACCATTGTACCCTTTATATTACCATCTTGCCAACTTCATTAGATATGAATTGTATACATAGCTGTTTTACTTTAAAGATTTGTGGGGGGCAGCAAAATTTTAGGGTTGTATCCAAAGATGATCCTACTTTTTTGCTATAACAAAAGCTTACACATCATATTCTAACTAAAGTCTTATTAGTGTATACATTATATAGGAGTTATATTATAAAATCATTAGAATACACAAAACACTATATATGTTTTTATTAGGTCAATAAATAATGTTTTATAGAATTAGTATGAGTACAGAAATATGTCCCTATAGAAGCCTTCTGGAATCTCTTGCACAGTACTGTTTGGACTGGGACAGGGAAGGGCATTACTCTGATACATTCAGGGATCTACTGCTTTAAATAGTGCTAGCAGCCAAAAATGTGAATATTGGAATAGGAATATGGGAATGACCTCACCTGCATGCTGCACAATGTTGTCCTGATCCCTGTAGTCTCCAGAAATGATAGGGACCAGATTCCCTCCCAGGTCCCAAGTCACAAGACTGGCTGAGTTTTTAGAAAATGCTTTGTCACCTAACACAGTGAATTTATCCCTACTGTATTTTTAGCTGTTAGCCTGCAGTTCTAATTTTAACTTTGTTCAATGCTTCTCTGTATGTGATCAGTGGAACTGTCCAATTCATCAATGCCACTTTTAACTGATGAGTTGGCAATGCTGTACTTGAATGATGTATTAACACATCCCTTTTATTCTAAAGTATTTGACAAATGCTCTTACCACCTGGATTAAACTTTAGTTATACAGTACAGAGGTGTCAGACATTGTGATGGGATTTAATGCTGTTGGTGGTGACATTAAAGACATTTCACAATCACCTGGACAGAAAGTTAAAAATAAATCTCTACAGCCGAGATACGGAAACTTTTTTTATACTAAACTTTTTTTAAAGCAATGGCTACTTCTATATTTCTCTAATGATCGGTTTACTGTAAGAGTGACTGCAGATTTACCAAAAATATATTTACCTACTGTAAAGTATGAGTGGACTCACCAGTTTAAACATTTCCAAACAACAAGTCTACTTCTTTGTAAATATTAGGTAATATGCACTCAATACCAACTGACACAGACTAACAAATGTGGTTGAGATAAGACATGTAAATATATATATTATATGTATATTTCTCGCTTAGAGTAATTTTTAAAATGCTGCTTTAAAGTAGAATTGCACTTTAATATTCAGACCAGCTAAAATTTGCTATGTAACCTGGAGGTGTGAGATTAAATGTTGTAGACAATGCACAGCATCAGACACTTCTGGCACCTGGGAATCTATCCTTGGACAGACATGACTTGGAAGATATGTCTGAAGATTTTACACACACCTGCCTTAAATTACTTTTCAGTCCTACACAGTTTATATAAGAATTACAGAGTAATTCTTTTGCACTCCGCTAGAATGCTAGATCTTTGACAGAAGAAAACTGACACATTTATTTATTAAATACCTCAACCGTATAGGCTTCTGCATGAAAAATGGAGAGGGTTGGGCTAGTTTTGGAGCTTCATCGCAGCAGAATAAACGATTTATATTTTGACTTACAGACCATCATTACCACAAAGTGGTGCTGTGTGATTTCTCTGCACTCCTCTGATTTAAAAATGCTTGCTGTAAAAGTTGGATTGTATTTATCATTTTTGGCTTCTCAAGTAACACAATGCAAATTGTAGTTACATTATGCAAAGTTCAGCAGAAGATGTCAGTAGATTAAATTTCAGTTCGTCTTAAATAGATCTGAAAAATTATTACTGGTCAATTGGAATAAGCCCACATGAAGGGAGAATCAGTTAGTCAATAAAACAATTCTCTCCTTTTAGAGACAATGGGCCTACCTTAATAAAGCTCTGCAAGGCTGTAGAGGATTCACTTTTATCAGTGATACTGGGTGATCCAACAAACCTGGAATAGATCTGGTCCAGAATTGAAAACATTTGCTAACAAATAGCAAATGCATTCTTAAAAATCCATTCCAGGTTTCCTGGAACTTCCAGCTTCACTGAAGAAAGTGTATCCTCTCCAGCCTTGGAGAACTTTTATTAATACAATACAAATGCATTTGGACCGCACACACTAGCATTACTAGAATCATGTCAAGCTGTTCACTCAGCATGACTAAAGAATAAAATTTTCTCCATTTTTTGGAAAAGAGCATTATGTATGAGTGAATACAATGCAATGGGATCACAAAAGTATGATTACAGCCTTATTCATAACAGTATATATTTATTGTGGCACGGGCCAGTTCTGAGTGATAAGGTGTTAACCTTCTCCAGGCCCACAACTAATAGAAATACAGAGGGTGCAGAATGCTGGAATACTTCATATTTGGGCCTAATTTTGTTTAAAGCCATCCATGCATGTAGCTGTATGAAATATGCAGAGAAAATCAAAAAATCTAGTTTTTATTTAGGCCATGCCACCACTCAACTGACATATGTTCATAGCTGGAGTGTACATGCCATGCAAACACACTTCTCAGTAAATTCAATGTATGTGTAATGTAATCTGTTTTATTTTGTATCATTTTAGAGACTTGTGCAAAGCTTATTTGTATACTTCAAATGTTAGTTGATCTGTGGAAGGTACCACTATTATCTAACCAAATGCCATGAGCCCAATGTACTTGGAACAAAGACAGATGGACTCTATAAAGAATGGATGAGTTGTCGTGATGCCAGTCAAGTGGTTTAAGGTATCCTTGGCAATAGTGATAATCCATTTCACCCAATATGACTCAGAAAATCCTTTTTAAGAGGCATGTAATACCGGTATATCAAATCCATAGATATACATATTTCAAATGCAAAAGTCTATTTGTCCTATCATGGAATTTACTCACAAATCATATCATCTTTCTTCTTGTCTGTCCAAACAATTCCAACAAAGGGTTTGTTTTTTCTCTCTTTAAGGTATATTAGGGATACGAGTTGGGATTTAGAAGCTGATGGATTAATTGAGGAAACTTATGGACAGTCTTGAACTCTGGCCAATAATGTAGCTGATGGATAAAAGTACATGAAACAGATGTGAACTTGGAATCTTTCAAAGTATGCAATGCCATGCATGGGCTGTTTTCAGACTTATTTGAAGTTACAATTCAGCAAAAAGAGAAAGTGAGAAAGTGCTAACTGATTGTGAACTAAGAAAGTATTCAAATATTTTATTTGTCAAGATAACTAAGCACTTTCCTAAGCAGCAAATAGCTCGGAATGTAAACAATTTACCTTTATGTAATATGAAAAAGGGTGGATAAGTATAAAATGGAGTGTGGGGGCTTTTTGTTAAGCTTTTATGTTTTCACCTGAAAATGTATAGTTGATTTGAATATACAGTATATATATATATATATACATGATTTAACCAGTAAGGCCGCATACACCCATCAGAAAATCATCTAAAAATCTGAATCAGTGGTTGCCCCACATCATTCATCAATCTACCATGGCGGATCAATCAACGATCGATCAGGAGCAACTTCTATGCATGTCAAGAGCACAGCAGGGTGCCATACGCCCATTCTCCCTCTTCCTCTCTCCATAGGACAGAACAGGTACTGTGTGTACAAGGATCGTTCGTTCATCTGTCACCATCTGTCATTTTAATTGATCAGGAAGGATTATTTCAAGTGACAAAAAAATACAACCACATCTAATGACTGGCAAACAGCATTTATACAATTTTTGGGGGTTTAGCTTTGCTTTAAAACTCCATGCCCTGCAACCTTTTCATTCGATCTTCCTTTTACCCTTATTAAGTAAAACTGCTACGTGGATTTTAGAACACATTTGTTACTTGCAAGAAGTTCCTCTTTTTTGAGCAGCAATTTCCCTGCTCCTGCAGGAGGTTACAAATTTCACAACTCTATGGGCTGGCTATCAGTGCATGGAGTGCATTAACATCTATACATGACGCTCCCTGAGGGCATTCAAGGTGGCTAATATACGAAAAGTAGGGACCAAGGGCAGGCCATTTATCTGGAAATGAGGTTGGATCTTGAAGGTAGCTGGACTTTCGAATGCAAGTTCTGAGAGTTACAGAGAATGCAAAGATAAATGACTATATGATCTCAGCACATTAGATGACTCTCCACCACTGATCAAAAGTTAAGCTATTTTTCTGCTTTCTGCTCTATACCTCTGACAATGTTAGAGAATGAGGTCTGCAGTAGTGGATAGAGTGCTGGAAATGTTGCCATTACAGATGTATACCTACGGGGCCAATAACAATCATTCCTTAACTTATAACTCCTTGCAATAAGCACAGATTTTATGCTAACCCTGCATTATGACATTTTCAGCAATGCTGAAACCTGTATGGAATGTTTGACCTTGGAAACGTATGAGGAAGGCAAGTTATGGAAACAAACATATGCTCAGCCATTGGCTGTGAAAGGTTCTCCTTGTGAGGTCAAATGAACTGATGAGCAGCGTTGTGTTAAACTTGCAAATTATATCCTCAGTGAATTCTACTTCAGTCTTCCTATTGCGTGGATTAGTTCCCATGTGTTATATTTTACGAAAAGGGCCTAAAAAAATTGCACAAGCCTTCTGGGAAACCAAAGCCATTTCATCAACTTAGTGCTCTGAGTCAACCATTAACCATTTACAAGGGTCTACTAAAGTGTCTGTCATCTGTACAAGTTATGCTTTAAAGTATTTCCTAGCAGCTCAATGAATGTTAAATACATGGAAGGGTTTGGCTCAGTGACAACACTTAGCTCATAGGGAAAGCCAATTTTCCTATTACAAAACTAGCGCAACATAAGACAAAAGTACAGCAAGTCACCAATCTTTTATCAGAATGTGTAAAAACCATTAAGTAGCTGAAGAATAATGGAGAGTTAATGGGGAGCAGATATTAATGGGGATCACAGGAGACAGAAATAGAATGGGGAGAATATTTCAGTATTGGGTAGATTTACAGAGAGACAAATATCAGGAATACATAGAAGGCAAGTGAAATCATTTGTCTTTCTTCACTCAGTGAATTACTGATGTCTGGTTACAAGTTACAATGTTTGAAGATAAATTTTGTTTTTGGATGACCATTTGGCTTCCATCTTATGAGAAACATAACATCAGCATTATCCACTTATTGTTACTCCATAGATTGTTATAGTGCCAGCTTTTTTAATACTTATTGTATACAACTTAGACTATAGCTAGCACTATTATATGCAACTTTTACGACTGATTAGATAAAAATAGTGATATGATCAAAAATCCCATTTTGGGCAGCCAAAATAGTTTACCGTGCTTTCTCAAGGGGGGAACATGAAATATGCAGTATTTAATGTTTAGCCTGCTTAAATACTAGTACTCTACCTACCACTGCATTGGCACATCAGAACACAGAAATTGTCAACCTACAGGAAGGGCTGATGACCAATAAGTGGAGGAGTAAGTGAAACGAAAGCATCCTATTGTACATACACACAATTGCTGAACTGGACATGATTGTAACAGCAACATGTTTGGTAATATTTGTTATACTTGTATTTGGTGCTTGTTCAGATTGTTAAACTGCTACTATATAGTATTTCACCGGCATAATGTTTCCATCATATCAATTTTTTTATATACATTAAGATGAAAACAATACAGGTGTTACATTAATTTCCGATGAAAAAGTGATTTACATTACATTATTTTGTCCGCAGTAGGACTGCGTTGCATTTGAATTGTCATGCGGTGCTTGATTGCTCTACTACAAATGATCAAAAGGCTTTCTGTGGATGTTCATGATTGTGCTGCTTTTTGTACTCAGCAGTAATTTACTTTAATGTGATCACTTGCAGGGAACAGTTTCAAAGTAAGGCACAAGATGTAGTTTATCATTTCCATCCACAGCACTTAGGGTTACCGCCATATCCCAAAAAAGCCTAAATGATAATACCAGAAGTTAAAAAACAGTCTTATAAATAACATGTACATGCAAAAGCACATGGATAATAACAGAAGGAGCCCGTTTATTCCAATGAAAAGCAATAGAAGTAATGATTTACTGATAATCACACTGTGAGTGAAGTACTGAGCCAATACATGTGCATTGGCCAGAAATATCACTAGATATATTCCTAGCGTGAACCCATAAATTGCTGCTGCTTGTTCACAAATCTGTGTTTACTTATATTTTTCCTTTTTGAGTCAATGCTTGGAACCTGGGTTTCATCATTGGAGTAGCACTAAATGGATAATTCAGATTGTTATCTTGTACATTACTAATCTGCCAAACTAAGCAGATTCTGTATAAGTATGTAACATAGAATATTTTTCATGTTCTTTATAAGGAGGCTTATATGATATACTGACCATTGCCACAGCCTACTGATACTAATAAAAGAGGCAGAGGAATGGAATCAGCAGTTAAAATGTTCCATCAGTGGAGCAGGATGCAACCGTTTCAATTGTTCACCAAATGCATAGACAGTACCTTTTGATAGTCCTGTTGATTTATTTATTAATTTTGTTGGACAAGAAGGTACAGAGTACCCCTGAGACTCACTTTCTTGGTACTTTATACCTAACTGCCTCTTTGTCAGCTCCAATGACATCTGCATGTTTGGGGAACCCCAAGAACACTGTTGCCCGCATTCACTAGTCCTCACTCAAACGGGCAGCTGAATAATTATATTCCCTTACCTATGTTTCGCAGACTTTAGTAACTAGAGAAAATGTGTATCTCATCAAGGAAAAAGTGCTGAATGTTGGCTGAATATCTCCCCCCCTTCGCTCAGGGAATTAAATTTAGGAGTATGTTAAAAAATCTCAGTACCCTTTCCAGAAAGAGTAACTACAGTGCACACACTGAAAAAGTCACAATATATAATTACTAATTTAACAACAAACTTTATTGATGTCTTCATTGGTAATCCATGCTCAATCTAATCATTCGGTAATGTAAAGCTATGTAATTGACAAAAAGCAAATAATACAGTTACCATTACATTTTGCAAAGTATTTTTGTTTCCAGCTTGGGAATGACATTGAATATTAGGTGAAAATAAAAAATTACCAAGGTATTTATTCATTTATACAGTATAAACAATACTGGTCAAGTGGTTTAGAAAAACTTGGTATCAAAGATGTCTACAGAAAGCCTTATGCAACTAACATAAGCCAGTTTTAACCAAGCTTGCATATTAATTAGGTATTCTTCTTCTTTTTTTTCCTAGAAAAGAAATGAATGATGTTGAAAGTTGCTTATAACTGGTTCCATAATTCTAGAGAAAAGTAAGTCTACTTTGATATGAATTTTTTCTTACATTAAATGTCATATGTACTTTTCAATTTGTAAAACTGGAAGTATAATATAAGGGCCCCATCCCTACCATTTCTGGTGGACATGGAAAAAATAAAGTTCCCTATTTTGATACGAAACACGTCAAATAGATGCATCCATCACCATCATTTGTTCTATACTGCTGACCTTTTTTACAATAAAACATCCAGATCAAAGAACTGTTATAAATAAATAATCCACAAAGGAAAATGAAACCATGAGAATCTAGCTCATAAGGAAGTTAACTGCCCTAGACTTGTCATAATTCCTCATAGGAATTTTTTAGCTCATATACAAAGATTATTTTTATGAATTCATATTAACTTTATGACCTTTTAATATAATTTGGAAATATTTATGTTAACGTTCTTTATGTTTTCCTATTTTTAAGCAGGTTCATTTATATTAGCAGTTTTCTAAGTTCTGTTTGCTGCTGATTCTGAAAAATGTTGTTTAAGTCTATCTTTAGAACCTTGTATAGAGTTTAGAATTGTTAAAATGAAAATGGCTTGTTTGAGCCACGCCAGAGTTCTTTTTTATTATTATTTTTTGCTATCTGTGTGCCATTTAATATTTTTTCTGGAAGCAAAATAGAAAACAAGTGTAAATTTTTCCACAGTTAAAGAAAACCCTTACACTTTCTGTCTCCATTACAGTGTTCACCAAAACTAATACAGTGAATTTCACCAGCAGTATATAAGAAACTAAAAAAAATTGTGTGTAATATCCAGATAAATATGTAGTCCTAATATTAACACTTGGTAATAGTTGAGTACTCAGTGGGCTTGATTTATTAAAGCTCTCCAAGTCTGGAGATGATGGACTATCATGGGAGAACCTGGGTAATCTAGCCAACCTGGAATAGATCTGATCCAGGATTAAAAATATTTCCCATTTAATATAAATTACATTAGGAATGTACATAATATATAATAACATTAAGAAATCCAATCCAGGTTTGTTGGATTACGCAGGTTCTCCCATGACAGTCTATCTTCTCCAGTCTTGGAGAGCCATAGTGGGCTTTGAACAATTTCACCAGAAGTTCAGTAAGAACACATACTTACTGGTTCTTGTACTGCTGAGATCTTTTTCTTTAATTGAATCAATTTGGAGTGGGGACAAGTAGGCTGGGTGCCAATGGGAATGTGCACTTTAGAAGAGCAAACGCAACAAATGGTGATATTCTCCACAGGTTAAGAAATAGTACACATGACATGGGCATGGGCCACACAGTGTCTCAGAGGTTAGCACTCTGGCCTTTGCAGCTCTAGGTGTTGGGTTTGAATCTCAGCCAGGACACTATCTGCATTGAGTTTGCATTGGTTTGCCACAGGTACTCTGGTTTCCTCTCAAATTCCAAAAAACATGCAGTTAGAAATATTGGCTTCCCCCAAAATGGATTGACTGAATATGACTATGGTAGGGACATTAGATAGTGAGCCCCTTTGAGGGACAGCTAGTGACAAGGCGCTGCATAGTATGTTGGCGCTACATAAAGACTGGATAATAATAATAAAATGAGTTCGAATTGTAGGTTCATACTGGATTATGAAGATATGTTGATTATATTTTCTTCCCAGTGTATCTACAGACCTGATAAAAACATGATTTTGTAAGGTCCTGTCAGAAGTCTTCATGTATGGGTACCTTTCAATTCCCCTGCTTCTCCTATCTGTAGACATAATCATGTCATGTTGATCCTGTAGACATGGAAGTGCAATGTATTCCTGTATTTCCCTAAAGCAAATGCACGGCAAGGAAAGTAAATTTGTAAAAGACACTTGTTTGTACACCTAGTTCTTCTCACCAACGTGATGGTAACATCCAATTGCTCAGTTTCTGGTTTAAAATTCCAGCTGTAATGACAGTGTTGTTTCTGTTTGCATACAGTGAAACGTGTCAAAAGTCTATAGAACCTGACTATGTGATTTGTAAATCTAGCAAGGCTTTCAGTAAAGAAGTGCTGTGCATGTACTAATATTTGCAACTAGGTTCCTGAAAAGAGACACAGTAAACATATTTAACTGTCTACATACAATCGTTATAATGGGCTTCATTTTATTGCAACATTTTATTTGCTTTTACTTTGGCGTTGTTAAAAAATATTCTTCTTACTCTTTTTTACCATAATCCACACTGTGTACTTTTTAAAAAACTTTTTACAAAGATGTGTTAAATTGGAACTTGTGTCTGGTTGTTATTGCTTTCTGTTTCCATTATACACCAGGTATCTGAGTCTTATTGCAGCTAACTGGATGGCACCATTTACCAAGTCCAATCTCAGAATTCACTTACAGACCATTGGAATTTTAGGTAAAAACTGTTCTTTGTGTTGTTTACTATTCCTATCACTTCTTAGTGCTCCACCTTCATCCACTTCATCTGTTTGTTATCATTTAGGATAGCCTTTCCCTACCTTTTTAACATGGAGGAACGCTTGAAATAACCTTCAGGTCTTTAGAGAACCCCCTGCTATTATTACTATATCTGTAGATCACAGACTATTAATTTGGTGGTCAGTGGGTAGAATGCCTCTTACATGGCCAGTGGTAAGAATGTCTTTCTTAGAAATAGCCACAAAACTCCTTGGTGTCACTTAAAGTGACCTAAAGGGCAGAAACTCCTTAAAGCTCAAGGAACCCCTAGCAATCTCTGGAGCAGCCCTTTGTTTCCATAGAACCCTGGTTGTGTGGTGGTGGGGTTCTTCTTCTAGATGAGGAAAAGCACCTAGATAGACAGAAGGAACATGTTGCCTCCCAGAAACCAAGTCCCAATCATGCTGTATGCCCAAAATGGTGAAATGGAATTGGTTTGAAGTACAGTTGGCTAATTTCTGAATGTCTGAAGTAAATGCTCCCACCTGCCTAAAGAACTGATTTATAAAGCAAAAATATTGGGCTTGATTTATTAAAGTTGTCCAAGGCTGGAGAGGATACACTTTCATCAGTGAACCTGGGTGATCCAGCAAACATGGAATGCATCTAGCCTAGGACTGAAAACATTTGCTAACAAATAGCAAATGGCTTTTAAGAAACCATTTCAGGCTTGCTAGATCACCTAGGTTCACTGATGAAAATGTATCTTCTACAGATTTGGAGAGCTTTAGTAAATTAGACCTATTTAAATTTTATACTTTGCAAAATAAGTGGATTTTACAACTGGTATGGAGAGGAGAAGCCAGAAGAATGGGAATTTATTAATGAAACCTAGCACCAGTCATGGCTTCCTCACCATATTGATTACTAAAAGACATTATTGCCACCACAGTGTTTACTATTGGCAAAATACTCTGACATTAGGCCTTATTCATAAAATGTATACAGTGAATTTACAATGAATTAGCTCCTTCAGAAGAAAGTTGACAATAGTGGCCTCTACATTTTCCTCCGTCAAATTCAATTTAGTGTTGAATATGTCTATAAAATGTAATCCTAATATAAATAACTGTTTAATAATTAATTGATAGTATAGCACAGTATAACATAACACACCATTGTACAATACAGTACAATATATTGTTTCCTATTGTATATTACAGTGACCTACTATTTAAAAGACAGTGTGTGTAAACTGCTAATGGAGAAGCATATCATTCATTTCATGGCTTTTTGGTATAAATGGCACTTTATGTTGTTGGCTACAATAGGCAGACAACTAATCCCAGAAGATATTACCTCATAATTGAAACATTAGACTGCGGGGTATGCTAATCACACGCTGTGACTGCTGCCTTTGTCTTGAAAGTGTTACAAGCTGTTATCTAATTAGCTGCTCCTTTTGTTAGGCTTAAGGTGCCCAACATGGGACAAGGCAGTATTATATACTTGGGGGGTATTGCCATTGGCCATAGGTGGCTCGATCTTTGCAAGCAATGCATTAAATAAAGTATGGTGTAGATGACAAGGCCAAATATTGCAAATGATTTTGCCAGGACAGTTTACACTTATTTGGTCAAAGCCTACATATTGGTAAATGAATATCATCTTGGGACAATATGAATAGAAATTATTTGAAGTAGGCATGCACTACTAGCAAAAAGATCTGCCTCCAAAGCTCCATCTTTGTACATCATAGGTGCAGGAAATATGTTTACACTATTTTTAATTAAATATTAAAGAAACCGTTTTTCCATTTATTAAAAAAGGTAAGGTTTAAAAGTCTTTATTAGGGTTGTCTTATAAATATTGTAGGTAGAGCCAACAATATAAGATTATTTCATGGCACCGCGGCAGCACGGTGGCTCAGGGGTTAGCACTCCAGCCTTTGCAGCACTAGGTCCCAGGTTTGATTCCCAGCTAGGACATTATCTGCATGGAGTTTGCAGGTTCTCCCCATGTCTGTGTGGGTTTCCTCCAGGTGCTCCGGTTTCCTCCCACATCCCAAAAACATGCAGTTAGGTTAATTGGCTTCTCCCTAACAATTGACCTTAGACTACATTAATCACATATGACTATGGTAGGGAAATTAGATTGTGAGCTCCTTTGAGGGACAGCTAGTGACACAACTATGGACTTTGTACAGCGCTGTGTAATGTGATGGCGCTATATAAATACTGTATAGTAATAATTTCATGTTGTCTGAATCCCTGTCAAAACGTTCCTTTCACTTTTTGTCCTTAAGACCCAACAAGAATTAATGGGATTAATTCCCATCTTAAACAGTTGTCACCTGATCTTTTGTTCCTATTTGATTATATATTTTGCCTTTTTGCTTTGTAGTTTTGTTAATGGCACCCTAGGCTAGGATCAGAATCAGGGCTGGTCTGCTAAACAATCAGTCTATGAGCTATGGCCAGCAATGGATAGGGGTTGAGTATGGCAGCAAACACAGCAAACACGGAGAGAAATAAGTGATTTGCATCTATGTAAAAAATCCCTTTCTCTGACCCCTTAAAATATTAATTAAACCTGTATTGCCCTCCTGTACCTATTCCATCACAGGGCACTGCCATCTTCGTCCTTCTTTACTCCCGGAAAAGACCATCCTGATTGGCCGGGCACATGGGCGTTTATTTATTACCAGCAGGCACAAGGAAAGCCAGGATTGTCGGATATCCCTGCCTATCAACTGGCAAAATTTGACAGCGGGGTGGAGATCAGGCAGGTAAGAGCAATTATTGCAGAAGGAACCTCGCCTGACCCTTTGTGCAATACCCACCTGCCTGGTCACACAATTATATTTTTATAATTATTATTTTTTTATAATAAATATTTTTTATAATAATTCAGCGAATTATTGTCACTGAAAATGATCCTTCCTAATTGTTTCTATTGAAAGAGTGACAGATGAATGAATGAGTGCTGTACACATAAAACCTGTTCTGTTCTATGGAGAAGGGAGGGAAAGAAGCTCTTCTCCCTTGACTTGAATTGCAGTTTTTCATCATCGATCATTCAGGACAGTCAGGAAACCGCTGAACACGTGTCAGATTCTCACATACCCAAGCCTTCATATTGGACTAGATTCATCTAATGTGTGTACATAGCCTTACTTCCACTTTAAGAACAGGCCTACTATGCCTATGCCTAAAGTCAAGTCCTGCTTTTATGTCACTACCTCCTTAAACACCCCAAATTTAGGAACTTTTAAGGTAAGTCGGTAGAGACTGAGAAAGGATTTCCATGGTTCCAGACTATTTTCTATTTAATTTGTGGAGGAATGATGGAACTCTTTGATAAAACATTGGACATCCTAACTGCTGACAGTTATTTGTTATTTCACCAATACATGAATTATATTCAATAGGAATGTCTTGCAGAGTAGATTTGCCTGTTTACTGTGCTCTGCTCAGCCATGTAATGGGTATAGGAAATGCCTTTGATCATTCTTGTTTGTGAGGCATCTGCATTTACTCTTCAATGGCTGCAGGGAAAATTACATTGCTGCATGACTATTTTAATGTGTAATTGGCATCCTTTTTTTTGTAAATTAAAAGTAATATCACAGCTGGGCAAGTGAACAATTACCATGAACCGGGAGGGGCTGTGGCTGTCCACCAGCACATTCACAAGCTGCACAGTGTGCTGATGAAATATTACAACCTGTTTTATAACACAATGAAGGCTTTTGTATTGTTTCCTCTTAAAGGAATCACTGGCTAACCTGATGTCATCCTTATAACAAAATGATGCTAGGGCAAGGGTGTTCTCCAATCCTCGAGGTCCAGCATCCGCACACATTTTTAGTATTTCTCTAACAGACAGCACAACATTTAGTAAGGTTTGTTTTTTAAAAAATGTAGTGTATGATGTTACTTCTATGTAAATCTATTGGACACACAGTGGTACCGGTTCACCATAAAATTTAGACCACTAGACCACTACTACCACTTTAGACCAAATGTATATAAAAACACATTATCACATATAAAACATTAATGTCCACTAGTAACTTTATTTCTTATTCCATCCTCATGAGATTTCTAACTCTATATTATTTCTTTCTTACTCTCTCCTTCCCACAACCATGTAAAGAATAACATTTGCCAGGTGAGACCTGCAAAATCACTGCAGTGCAATTCTGAAGAAATACATTTAAATTATGGAGAAAACTGGTTATATCTTTCTTTGATGAATAATTTCTCATTTATCATTCTTAATTTAATCCTTTCTTTTTCTTTTCCTTTCCCCACTCTTTCTTTCCCCACACTTTCTTTTCTTTTTCCCTCCTTCCTTGATTCCTTTCTTCTTTTCATTCTTTCTTCCATTATTTTTCTCTATCCTTCCCCCAATTATTTTTTCATTTCCTTTTCTCATCCATCCATTTACCCATCTATCCATCAGTCTTCCTTGCTTCTCCCTTTTTATCTCAGCCTCACACTCCATGAGACATATTTCTGAAGTCTTCTTGCAGTATAATCTAATCAGGTAATTTCCAATTGATCTTCCATGTTTTAACATCCAGTCCAGACATATTAAAACATCAGAGGTGTACTCTGCCTATTGGGGACAAGGTCCTGACCAGCAGGTCTGAAATGATATTGTTTGCTTACCTCCAAATATCAATACACCGTATCATGTTTTTAGATTTAGTAAGTATTCCCACATGTTCTAGAAATAATTACATTTTTATTGACATTTTGGCTGGCCTCCTGTAGATGAATATCATTCAGCTGCTAAACATACGATAGGTTTGAAGTTTTGGGTATTATTATTTTTATTATTACTTTCTTAGAAGTTTACATGGAATGGTAAAAAAAAGGAAACCTAAACTGTGGTTTTCATGAATTCATTTACTGGAAGTAAAGGCAGATTTTTGGAAAACTGGAGCTATTACCAGGATTTACACTTAAGTTGATTTACAAGAAAAAAAATTCCATGTTGTTTACAGTAACTGATCATACGCGTTCTATTGTTTTTTAACCTGAACTAGAAAATGTGGCTGCTGAGTTTGGTTGGCTTTTAAAAGCTTTACCCTTTGTTGATATATGCTTTTATGTACTTACCATATATTTTTCTAAATATAGTGGCCTGAATGGGTGTACTGATTTTTTGGCAATTTAACAGAAACCAATCAGCTTTCCTAAATACACACCCACTTTATTTAACTTAATTGTTTTTTCTTTTATTATTTTCTTTTGTAGGAAGGAAACACCCTGAGCTTCAACAAGCAGAAAAGATTTGTGAATAGTTTATGTTTAGCAATTGCAATTTAGCTAGTTGATTTTTTTGTTTTCCAATGGTACATGCAAATGTTTGCATTTCTGTTTAACCAGCACATTGCAGTGAACAGTAAATACACACAAATTATGTGTATCTTGCTGTATTGTGCATTATTACACATTTGCACCATTCTGGATGTAGTTCACAGACTTTATATTATGCAAGAGAAAAAAAACAAAACACATTTTACTAGCAGGAGATTCAACCACTTTCTATAAGAATGAAGAGTGAACAATTTATTGAGTGAAACATCACAACTTTTTTAGTTCATCAGCTTTATTGCAAAATGTAACATGTAAAATAATGAATGCTTAAAATGTACATTAGATGGATGATTTATTAGGCAGAGAATGTGCAGAATTATTAGAATTTTTTTTATTATAATGTAACATTAACAAATGCAATATATTGCCTATGACAACATTATTTAAACATTTCCTGTAAATGACATTGAGTTTCTAGTATGTAATTTGCCATACATATTTGGTATTTCTTTTTCTGTAACAAATACTTTTTTTCACATTTTTTCAGTTTGCATGCAATCCAGCAACTTCTGCACATTGGGGTTGGTCACCTGATAACAGTGGACAATGTCTGTGCACTGTGCTTGAATCTAGCATGTAGTCCCCTGTCACATGTAGACAAAGTAATGATATAGGATACAATTTGGGAGACAGGGACAAAGTTTGGTCACTCAATACCATGATGATTATTATGTATGATTTTCATTTTTAACCTTTGTTATTAACACTCTTAAGCTTATATGACATTTATGTGATTAAATCCGAATATATTTTAAGATTTGCTTTTACTTGCAAAAGCTTTTTTCACATCTTTGCATTTTGCATTCATTGCAGTTAAGGTGGCATACAGTTCAGATACATTTTATGTGTGTTTAACATACTTATGCATGCAGTATCATTCATTTTTATAAAAGATGTGTTTTACTGGAAAGTGTCCCAAAGATGCAGCAAGATTTTTTTAACACATTAAACTGCAGAGATGTACAGGTAGCCTAATAATATTTGTGCTAGAAATTGTATTATTATTTAATGCAAAAGTTTTTTTTTGCAGCATAGATTTCTCTAACTTTATAAAGTAAATGTAAATAAAATATATTTTTATGCTGAAGTTGATGCAATTACTGAAATGAAAGCATGATACTATTACATCAACTGCCCCTAATAAGGGCTCAAACCTCCAGCACTTTCAGCTATAGGTCTGGTTTTAGACAATATTTAGCTTCAGGTAAGTTATCCGGTAACTTTCAGTGTAAAGACAGAGGTGTTTCTATATGGAAGGAGCACCATAAACAAGATGTAATGTGGATCTGCATGTGGAATTGATAAACACATTGCCTGGCATGTGTTACTGCTTTGTGCTACACAAACATGAAAGTGTGGATGGACATATATTGACCTTTCAATACAGAATGAGGATGTGTCCTCGTTAGGACAAATTCCCACCATTTGTCATCAGCTTGGCACTTTTGGGCGCATTAAATTGCCAGCATAATTTACATTTTACTATGCTCATCTGACATGCTATGAGAAGAGTGTAAATTGGATTGTCCAGTAAAGATTCAAGAAAACGAATGTTATGGAAAGAGACAGATGTAATAATCACTTGTGAAA
Organism: Pyxicephalus adspersus; assembly: GCF_032062135.1. NCBI lineage: Eukaryota > Metazoa > Chordata > Amphibia > Anura > Pyxicephalidae > Pyxicephalus > Pyxicephalus adspersus. Next base: position 116,451,145 of record NC_092862.1, read on the forward strand.
AAAAATGTAGTAATAGTTTAGTAACTGGAGAAACATTTTTTATTATAAATATTTAACTCATTTTCTCCATGCATGCATGTATTGTATAAACACCATATTCTATCATATTTTTACCAAAACATAATTATTGGTAGCATATATATATATATATATATATATATATATATATACACACATACAAACCGTATATATATTTTTGCGCATGAATTATAGAATGTGTGTGTATACAACAAATGCATATATGATGGTAATTTAATAATATTATGAATTATATGAATATACCATTATTTATTATATCTATGTTTACTGGTTTCTTTTCTTTCTAAACTTTTAAATAAAAAA
>NC_092862.1:116451720-116478354 GCF_032062135.1 Pyxicephalus adspersus
ATAGATAGATAGATAGATAGATAGATAGATAGATAGATAGATAGATGGTTCTTGCACAGAATGGATCAAAAAATTATAAGGTTAGGTTGGTGCTACAGAATTTCATTTAACTGGGCCTTTACCTTGATAAATAAAATGTAACTTTTAAAAAGCTAACAGAATATATTAAATAGCCTTATGTAATGGAAAGACAAGATCCTAGATTGTAAGCTCTTCGGGGCAGGATCCTCTTATCCTGTATCACTGTGTGTTATGTTGGCGCTATAAAAATTGTGTTTATTGAAGATAATAATAAAGACATAGATAGAAAGAGATATCAGGTAGTTGTTAGATATTGTATTACTTTGTTATCATTGTTAAGAGATGAAATTAATGAGGCCATACAGTGAATAATAAAGTGTCATATAGAGTCAGGTACATATTGGGAGGTACACAATAAGAGGTTCTCCCTTTTTTTAGCATTGGCTGGGCTCATTCACAGATCTTCTTGTGTTCGTGGCGTCCCAGGAGGAGGTTGATGCTGAAAGCAGGCAGTGAGAGCTCTCATCTGGAGATGTCAGAATCTGGCCATGTAATCCATCTTTGTGATATGCGTTTAAATCAGGCAAGTGTCCCTGGATTCCTGAATCCTCACATTCCAAGTCCTACATCAAAGATCTCACAGCCACACACAAGTACTACTACCAGCATGAGGATGTGATGTCCAACCATGGGGCTGGGGATTAGGTAGAGTTGTCCCCTATATACACAGGGAAAATACTCCATATGGAAATGGCAGCACACACAGGTGCACCAATCTACAGCTTTCTACACTAAACATTGGTTTTATTTGAAGAATTCTGTTGCTTTTCAGCTAATAGTCTCAAGTTTGTAGCATATAAAAAGTGTTTTAACAAAGCTTAGTGATTAGAATGTTGTGTTCAGGTATGGAAAGTTGGGTAAACTTTGAAACACAAGTTCTATCAAAGTGTATTTAAACCCAAACGCTAAAATGTAATAAATGACAGCAAAACTGTCCTTAGATGGGCTGGCTGCATTAGTTTTCTTTTTCCTTTTTTCATCTGGTGATTTTGCAAATACCATCTATCCTGTTCTAGGGTGACAACGCTCAATCTCCCTACTGAATCTACAGTTGAGCAGCTTTTTCACCATAGGCAGTTCTGCTGGTTTGGGCAATAAACACTTCTCCCCCTTCCTATTTTCCATGACATAAATGGGAGTTGTTCTATAGTAATTCTAGCAAGATTAGCAGGTGTTTTCTTGTGATTGCATATTTTCATGGCTATATTTTCTTTTTTTCCCAAAAAGGACTAATAAGCTGCAACATATTAATTAGTTTCTAGGGTTTAAATGTAGATCATTTTACATTCATCATTCGATTGAACATAAGGTGAACACAGTTTCATCTTATTTACTTAGCTAAGTGGAGTGAAACTTTGCAAAGTTAGAGACTCAAAAAAAAGTTTCAGAAAAACAAAACGCTTTCTACATTACTGTCTGTATTATAAAAGAAGACTTTAAATAATAATATAAATACCCCCCCAATCTCTACTACTCCTATATTCAACTGAAATGCAACTCACATACCGGTATATATTAGAGGCTTCATTCCAGGCAGAACTGCAAGGCTGGAGATGCTGATGCAGAGACATATATTAGAATAAGGAACATGGACATTTCAGTATTATGTCCATTCTCAAAAAAACAGTTATTTATAAACTCTTAGCACCAGCAATAATACAGTAAGCAGACAGGAGAATCATAGTTGTTCAATTATTCTACCTGGCTTTGATCAATAAGGGGGTACTTCCTAAATTTTGACATTATACATATATATTTTAAAAAAGTTTGCTATGACCACAAATGATCATTTTATGTCTATTGGTATTGATACTAAAACTAGCAAGTAGAGAGGGTAATGTAGGAACTATGTACTTGATGTGATATTGGTTTTAGAGCATTAGGATGCATAATGCCTGCATACTCCAGTGAACTTTTCATACTGTTTTCCTGTATCATGGTAGATGATAGCATAGGCTAACCTTTCATTCAGCACACCTACAGTGTTACAATGGCCATGTATACAACGGTGGGACTATAAAAATTGAACAGTTTAAACAGTGTGCCAAAGCATTTCTATAGCCATTGTAAAAAAATAGAAAAAAAAGAAATCTCTCCTATCATTGGTATACAGACGAATATAATTCTTAGAAAACCTGGAAATGTGCTTGAGTGTAACATTGATTTATTGCAGAAATCAATAAGCAATCCAAATAGCATTGTTTGCCAATATTAGTGTTAGCTGGAAGATTACATATAAGTTCTTATATTCTTCGGTTGTCTTTAAGGGTTCAGGTAACAGGTAATTAGGATATTGCTTTACAGTTGACACTACAGAAAAATCAATAGTTATTATGTTTGTATGGGTTGTGAGTAAATGTATCAAAAACATATATGTAGAATGACATTGTATAAACTGCAGCATAAAAGTATAATACATTTTAAAAGGTTGCACCCTCTCAATTCTTTTTAACCCCTTCTTTCTCAAACTATGTATCATACTGTCACCCTCATTCCAACCCTCAATCACTCTTTATTTTCCTTCTCCTTCTCACAAACTCTACTCCCCCCTTCCTCTGTGCCTTCTTTTTCTCATACTCCTTCCCTGTCCTCTTTTCATCTCTCCCTGTCTTTCTTCTCTATCTTATACCCTGTCCCTCTTGCCTGTCTCTTTCTGTACTCTCACCCACTGATACCAACCTCTCCTGGTCCCCAACCACTCCTTCCTGTGTTGCAGTTTGCACCAAAGCATCTGAAGTGTTGGACCTGTCCATTGTGTGACATTGCTCAGGCCAGTATTTGCACCATTAAAATGAGGGGTGATGTGCCATCAAGATGTCCTAAAGGAACACAAACCTTAAGGATGCTGGACCAGTAAAAAAAAATGTTGTCAGCCACATAATCTGAGTGTGGTAATGCAGGAAAAGATCTAGAGGAACAGCACTGCTATCAGCTTTGAAGGGGCTAAAGCCACAGAGAATGAAGTCTTATTACATGTACTAACTATGTACTGACTATAATTAAAGAAGAAGAATACCATTAAAAACTCAACTATGCAGAAATAGCACAAGGCATTGGGGTGTATAAAACTGACACCAGGTGCCATTATTATTATTAATATTATTAATAATAATAATATTCATAATAAACATGATTTATATACTGCCAACATATTAGGCAGCGCTGTACATTAAATAGAGGTTGCGAAATGGCAGTCAGATACAGACAGTGACACAGGGGAGGACCCTGTCCCGAAGAGCTTACAATCTAGAAGGTGGGGGAGGTATGGACTTAAGTCAAATCTCAATTTTGATACAGCATCCCAGAATATATGCATATATATATGGAAATATAGAGAGAGAAAGAGAAGGAAAGATATATATATATATATATATATATATATATAGATAATAGATCAAGATATATATATATATATATACATATAAATATATATATATACAATCAGATCGTTTGATTTTTTGAAGTACTGTTATATTGAAATACAGACCCAGTGTACTAATGTACTTCCCTCCTGTCTATCTCCTTCCAGGTATTTCTATATTTCTAAAACTATATTTCCTTTTCGCATTAAATTACAGTTCACAAATATGATAGTTATAAATCTATGTTAGCAAACACAATTCAAATGAACAGTTTATTGTGTGTATACATTAGGGAATGTACATAGAGCACGCTGCAGTAACGAACCTTATACTGAACTGCAACAGCTGTGCGATAATAAGTGCGAACTGTATTAGAATCTATAAATCACAGCACATAGCTGCTACACAATACTAATCATATAGTTATCATTTATATATTATGATATCATGCAGCATCATGACAGTGTATATATATATATATATATATATATATATATGGAACGTTTGTGTTTTATATATGGATGTGTGTATAAATAATCTAGTAATATGTATACATATGTGTGTGTGTGTTTTATATATAGGTGTTTGTATATATATATAAATATATATATCAAAACATCTAAAATAAATCAAGAAGTAAACGTTAAAGGTAAAATATTGTTTCACTTCTTGCTCAAATACACCATTAACGAAAAGCTTTAGGAATTCTACAACTAGAGTTAACTAAAAGACTAAAACCTACCTAGGATTGTTGTTCTATTCAACAAAACACTATTCTGGATCTTTAAAGCAATGATAGATATACAATCACCAAAATAAAAATACCAATACTAATATATTTAATTTGTAAATCGCATCTGGAACGATGGGAAAACTTTAGACATTGGTAACATTGCATGCATTCTGTGTTTATATAAAATGTACATTAAAGGGATCTCAGATATTATTAGTTCCCTGTAAATATTACAATCTATAAGAGGTTTCTTTTAATGAATATTGGACCTGGGCAATGTACAGAAGTCGGTAATGACAATAAAACGTGTACAGAGATGGTGAGTGACAGCACACAGGGATAAACATATGATTGCATTTCCAAATGTCAGCAGACACAGCCTGTCAGGGAGACATCAGAGTGTCAGCTCTTGGGCTCTCATACCGTGTGTCTTTCACTGTCCAGGCTGGCAGGACTCCGATGTGTCCCAGGCTCCTTGTCATCCAGCAATGTCAGATCTGATGAGTCTCAGGATGTCCCAAGCTGTGACCAGATCCCATCCTGAACATCAGACGGCTGGATGGGGTGTAAGCCATCCCGGGGCTCCTGAGCACATAGGGCCCCATACACCCCATCCTCCTTTGTGTAGGAGGAGGAGCTCCGCCAGCAGCTGGACATCTGTTCACTGCACGTCACAGTTCCAGCGAAAATATTCACATCTGGCCAAACGAAAATCCCATCCAGGTACCTGCTGCACCGCTCACATGTCACACAGCCTCTGACTGCCAGCCACTGCAACACTTCCAGATCTGTACACTGCGATCATAGCTATGTACCAACCCAAAGATCCATCATATAATCCTATACAACTAATCATATGCTTTAGGGGGGACAAGCACTTCTGAAAATCATTAGACATGTAAAGTGAACACAGAAGAACATGGATTCATCTGTTCCTCATGTGTATGGCTTTTCCTATTCTATCCATCCATCTTTATCTATCTATCTATCTATCTATCTATCTATCTATCTATCCGATTATCTTTCTTTTCTTTCTATTTATGTATCTACCTATCATCTATCTTTATATTTTTCCTGATTTAACATGTATTTTTATAATTTGTCCAAAATGTTGCAAAATAACACAACGTATTTGATCACACTGGTGTCATGTATATGAAATTGACAGCAAGATTGCAGATATATAGTATATATATATATATATATATATATATATATATATATATATATTGGATAGATAGATAAAAAGATAGATCGATGGATAGATATGCGACTTTTAACTATATCTTGCTGTCACAGCTGGCAATCCATTTTTATACCTTTGCTATATACTGTTATAATACTGATATATAAAGTTACAATGTAAAGTGCTACCGAATTTCTCTAATATTTAGTACTCTTTTTTATACATTTTAATACATTTGCTGGCATTTTTCGATTCCCATCGTCTACATAAAATTTTAGTATTAATATCTAACCTTCTTTGTTCTGTAATAGAGGTTAACAAGAGATGTGATATATCTATGATCCCAGTATGCATATAACATTTATATGTATACTCTTCCTGGCTTTGTCTCTTGCTGCCCCCAATCCTCTTTTCTGCAATACACATAGGCTTGGAACTATTCCTCCTTTCTGTTTTCCTGCCACCTAAATGACAAATGTACTAAAACTACATAAATTCATATCAATGTGATTTTCAGGAGTCATGCTTCTCAATGGCAGACTGTTCAGCAGTAAAAGGGGACTTTGTGCTAGTGATTTTAACCTGCTCCACCTTCACGTGACCTGCCAAATGCCCCTTCTTATTTTATAGACATCTGGAGATTCCAGGCATGCTTCAAACTCCAATTACACACCTTCTTCAAAGAGCATGAGCTTTGATATGCAGCAACATTAAGAGGGGCTGAATCCGCAAAAAAAACTTTACTTGCCAAAAGTTAATGTAATAGAAATCCTATAAAAATGTTTACTGCCCTAGCCATTTTGTTGTTCGTGAGATTAAAAAGCAAAGCAATTAAAATAAGCACAGAGCCCTTCTTTTAAATAATGGCCTGACTCATGGCTGTTATTGTTTACAATGTATCCTACATAGCCTAAACTACAGGAAAACTTCTCAGGATCAGCAATTCCTCTACCCCACTTTAGGAAAGGCTGCCAGACTATTAAACCAGGGTTCTCAGATTCTAGGATGTAGAATGACATCAGCTGTATGCCAATATATATTTATATGTGTATTTTAGGTACACCTTATGCATGCATTCGGTAAAATAAACCCACCAAAGTGTTTTTTCTTACATCTGGATAAATAAATAAAGGGACTGTTACAAATATGTGTCCCAAATATGTCAAAGTGAAAAAAACCTGCATATTGACTGCATCCATACATAACAAACATATTAGCAATGAGCAGATAAATAATCTATATAGATGGAGGAGAGATTTAGAGGTAAATAGGAAGAAAGACAGAAAGTAAGTCATACGAAAAGAAAGAGAAATAAAATAATAGGATTATAGAAACAATATCTAAACTATAGAAATAGAGAGGGATGTTAATTTATACAGATCTATAGACAGTAGATACATATGAAAGGATAGATGGGGGAAAAGAAAGAAAGAAATAAGGAGCACATGTTTAATAAGGTAATATAAATACTTCTACAGAGTGGTTAATTGAAAGAAAGAAAGAGAGAGAGAGAGAGAAAGAAAGAAAGAAAGAAAGAAAAGAAAAAAAAAAAGAAAGAAAGAAAGAAAGAAAGAAAGAAAGAAAGAAAAAAAAAAAAGAAAGAAAGAAAGAAAGAAAGAAAGAAAGAAAGAAAGAAAGAAAGAAAGAAAGAAAGAAAGAAAGAAAGAAAGAAAAAGAATATAAATACTTCAACAGAGTGGTTAATTGAATTCTAGGAAGCACACAATAAGGTAATAATAAAACATTTCTATAGATAGGTAGATAAAACAGCCTGGGATATACATATATGATTGGTAAAAAGCAATTGATTTGTCGCTCGGCTATATATAACATTTCATTTTGGGGATGATGTAATTGATCATGTCACAGCACCCTTTATATAAATAATTTCTATGGTTGCTTGGATTTGTAGTTTCATTAAAGCCCTGTAGTAAAAGTTGCAATGAGTTGGGTGATCATCCAGATTGCTATGTGATATTACAGGACATGGATTGTGTGTCCTGGCTGTGTTTCTAGTAGGAGGTAGCCCTGTCTGTCTGTCTGTCTGTCTGTCTATTTTGCAGGTCCCCTCTGTGCAGGTGAAGATCTGACATTCCTTTATTTCTCTGTCCTTTCCGCAGCATTTGTTCCTCTTGCCCGTTTGTTTTTCTTCAAATTACAGATGCAGAGAAACCGCCTGACATCATGAGAGCAGGACAAATGTTCACTTTGAAAGGTTCCTGGGCAGGACTTCAAGTGAAATCATATGCTTCACAAGAATCTGATACTGGACTTACAGAAAATAGCTATTTCAACCTTGCCAAACCCAGGAATGTGCAAAATGCTCTAGTTTCCTACAGAAGACCGAAAAAAGTCTAATTGAAATGCCGAATTTGCAGTCTGGAGTGGCAGATCCTCCCTGTGCTGGGGGATGATGCTTGTAAGAGGTGTAGAAGATGGCTTAGTACATATAGAAGGCTGCAAGCTTATGGAGAGAGATGGACCTACAGGTCCATATGAAGGTACTGGTACCAGTGGCAATAGTATGCCATTCTACATGGTGCTGCAGTTCCTATCTCATCCTGGCATGCTGATACTTTTAGTTCATGTGCATATGCTATCACTTCATAATTGGAAATTCATTTACTACAAATTCCAGCATAATGCTAACCTTGTTATCGACATTTGAAAGAGTTGCAGAACATGTGCGCGATGATCCTGCAGAAGTCCAGGGACTACAAGTCTCAGAATGCTGCTGACATTGCATGCTGGAATTTTTAGTTCCCCCATAAATAAGGATAATTTGCCTACCCACTGTCTTTGCACATTCCCAGTCCAGATCACTACAGTACTAGGAAGTCTTTGATTAAGCATACACTTTATGTAAACAAATGCCTAAAATTCTAAGTTAACGACCACTGGTGCCCTGGACCCAGGCTCAGCTTAATCTAATTTGCTACACTGATGTAAAGCTACTTTATAAAATGTTTTTCCAAGACCTGAGAGGTTCCTTTTTTGCCATTTGATTGCCAAACAGGTCTGTACCTGGCCTTCTAGTTGGATGTATGCCTAGCATTCTGGAAAAGGCTGTATAGTAGTTTTGTGTAATTAACCACCTAGGTGGGGCCATTTTTGTGTTTGGGGAGTTAACAAAACCTGTGTACACCCCACACATCCTATTATTAAGGGTTAAAAAAGAAGCCTGGACACTTCCCAATAAATTAACAGAGGAAAACATTGGTGACTAGGCAAAATCATTGGTAAAATGAGATCCTGGATACTTCTCTATAATCAGACAATGCAAAACATAGGTTGGCTAGCTGGACTCATAATAAGATGAAATAAAGAAGTGTAAGTTTTTCTGATCCAATCAACCTTTGTATATTTAATTTGTCCTTATAATTTCCTCTATCTGTGTGTTTACTAAAACGTACAGTCGGCTGGGACAGTAAAAAATATTCGTAACCCTCCTTATCTATAATAGGGATGATTTACCAAAAGAGTTGGTAATCTTTATTCAATACATTGTATCTGTGTTCACTTCAATACCCAATCATGTACCGAAATGATCAATGAGAAGGAGTTTGTTTTTTGCATAACTGGATAATAAAGTCAACCTTTAATCAATTCAATATTTTATACATCATTAGCAATATATATATATATATATATATATATATATATATGGAAAAGTTCGCATTTCAGTTATTTGTTAGTTATGTGGAATACTGAGAAGTTTAACAAAATCATATTAAAAATAAATATATCTGAACACAGCATAGCGAAATTGTAATTTCCCAGACTATTTCTGCAGTTCTTTCATAAAGATATGTATCAGCCCACCCTGAGCATTGCTTTGCAGGATCACCCCAGAGTTTCTGTTCTCCCAAGAACCCAATCTTTTTATTTTCTTGCCTTTTCTTTTTTTGTTTTTCTGAAGTAGACCACCTAACCCTTCATTCAATTTTCAAAGTGTTCGTTAATCCTATAATAAAAGCAAACTCCGCCGGCGATCCTCTGTAAACACCCCGAGCAGACTCAGATATGCACAATATTAAATTCATAATAATGCAGTGTCAGCAATATAGTGCAATACAAACACTGGGGCCACCAGCAGACCCAAAACCCAGGCTGCACAAACATTGGATCCTCTATGGCATGACATGTATAAAGAGAGATATTTACCCAATCTATCGACTAATGTCACCGAACTGAGCAAAACACCTTCAGAAATAATAATGATCACCATATATCTGGAATACCAATACAACAAGAACATTCTATCCATGCATGATGTGTAGCTTCATTTAACCTTTTTGATGTAAGCGAAGCTTGTATTTAATTTATAATTAAGCCTGCAGATTTACCATATAAAACAATACCACATATGCCAATATAATCTATTTTTAATTTCTCTGCACAATATTAATATTATTATATTATATATTAATTAAAAAGATATTCTTTGGATATATCTATCCTTTTTGTTGTTTATTATTTTAGATGGTTTATTCTAAAATCAATGCATTTGAAAAATATGATTAATAATGTCTGCAATTTTAAAAATCTTACTATTTTTTCAGATTACATATTTGTTGTAGAAAGATTTATTTATATATATTATTTTTGTTCTTTCTAGCTTTGTTTTATTTTTATAGGTTTTTATTTGTATTTATGTATTTTTTGGCTTTGGGTTTATAATCAAGCCATTGGTAATAGCTGCGTGCCCAGAGCACCTAATATTTGTTTTTGTAAGAACAGCACAAATTGCCCTGTAAGATTGTTCAACAAAGTGTGACATTCTACACTGGGGTCCTAACTGAGCAGAAAGGAAAAGTAGCTGGTTAAGGCAGTGACCCTGGTTAGTTGGCAATGGATAGAATGACCTATACATTCTCCTGCCATCATTTAGTGTTGTGATGAAGGAAGGCGGCCATCCTCAGCCAGGCTCACCCAGTCCAATAATAAATCCTCTGCATCTGTCAGTGGCTAGTATTTGTATTTTGTGCCCCTCTGTTTACCCTGACCCCTCTCTCCTGAGCTTCTTCCCAGCTAAACAAGCAGGTACTGTATTTCCCATTAATTACCCATGTGGGATTGGAGGAGGGGAGGGGGGTATTGCTTTTTTTTCTTAAACAGACCAAACTGTTTCTTAATTCATATTTATTTATTGCAGAAAAAATAATATACAATGATATTTACAGAACCATAAAAATATGAATGCACTTAGACACCCGATCTAGCTGCATTATTTTTTTTTAAACATGGATCAATAAATAAATAAAATGTACTTTGTATCTCAAAGAAAAAGATAAAGAGATGCAGCCGCTGGTAATATAAAAACAGTTTTTTTTCTGAACCAAGTTTTTGATAGCAAAAATAGTTTTCTTCCCTCCTATAAAAAAGTTTGAGTTTTATTAGTAGCGTCTGAGAATGGGGAACGTTCCTTTAAGTGGCTTCAAAGGCACGACTGGTGGGAATGCATGCAATAAAAAAACAATAATAAAAAAATGGAATGAAAATGAAAAAAAAGGAAAGGAAAAATTCCAACATTCTTCGTCAAAAAATAAAAAATTAAAATGGAGATTAGCGATTGTCCAGACTCAATTCAGAATGTAAAAAAGTAGTGGTGACCCTGCAGGATTTGTGCTGGCTGGTCCCTGCTCCTCCCAGGCCCATGTCCCCGATCCTTGCTGCTCTATAAGTGCTCCCCCTGGGTCTGCCTCCAAAAGGATCAAAATCCTCGCTGATTGTTTATTTGGCTTTTATAGGTATCCAGCTTCAGTCTCTAGACTGTCCATTTCCTCCATCATTGCAAGCAGTCTCTTCTGTAAAAAGGAAAATAGGCACAAATAGGTTAGGGGGACACCGAGTTGGGGTTCTTTATATAGGGTGACATTAGAGATAGGGGGGAGAATAAGCAATACATAGGAAAGCTATAAATTATTACATGCGAGATAAAGCTAGAGCAAAATATTACACTGGGTGGGCTCAGAACAGATCCAACAGATCTACTGGTATAACAATTTACTTTAGAGAATATAAAGTAGTAATTGACAAAGTAGAGTGATAGGTTAATTATATATATGTATGAATAAATTATGTATACTTCAGAAGGTTTAGGAAATAATCTATTCAATAAAGAATGCCAAGTACACATGTGTCAGGTATATACTAATGCTGAGTAAGCCTAGAGTTAATCGTGCTTTCCAATGGTATATATGTTTATATTATATTATATAAAATATTATATATATTAAAATTATATTTGAGTAGAAAGATTTAAGCACAAAATGCAATTTATTGTATTGTTTGAAGTTACTAGTTATAAGTTATGGGAACATTGTAGTTAAATACTATGTAAAGTATTGTTACTATATACTGCAGAAATATTTTATTACTATATACTCTATCATTATATTGTTACTATATAATGAAGAAACATATTGTTACTATATACTATGTAGATATATTGTTACTATATACTGCAGAAACATTTTATTACTATATACTATATGATTATATTGTTACTATATACTATGTGATTATATTGTTACTAAATACTGCAGAAATATTTTATTACTATATACTATATGAATATATTATTACTATATACTGAAGAAACATATTGTTACTATATACTATGTGATTATATTGTTAATACACACCACAGAAACATCTAGCTACTTTTTTACTACAGAAACATTTTATTATTATATACTATATAAGCATGTTATTCCTTTAATATACCTTATATACTTTATTATAATAAAACACAGTGTATAAGAAGTTATCACATAATGTTTTGTAATATTCCAGTATCTGAATAAGCTTTAGAAAAATAAATTAGTATAAATTATAGTAAAAGACAGCAGAAATATTTCATGACACAATGTAATATATTGTAGTTTTTCAGGATCTGATTAAAGTTCAAATAAAAATATTGTTACAATGTATTTTAGTGTATGTTAGTATTGCATGTGTTTTGTTAGATGTTCTGCAGTACCTGTTTATTTATCTCAGAGAAAGATATTGCAATATAATAATATAATAAAAACGCCATGCACATAGTAAGTGTAGGGTGTAAAGTTTTAGTAAAGTATAAAGAATAACTCAAATATGAAGTATAAAAGATGATAAAAGATACAAGAGATTCATACAGCAGTGCCAGGTAGTGCCATGCAGGTAATACTGGTAGAACTCTACAGCTCGGTTGGCAGTGCACATAACGGGTCACATGACACACATAACGGTTCTGTATACAAGGTTTTTTACCGGTGACAGCATTGCCCTATCATAAGCTATAAAGGAAATACATTGCAGATCTCAGACTGGCCTATAATGAGAGGGTTTCTAATGAAAATAAAGGCTGTAGCCACAGGCAGTCCCTTGGAAATGACAGAAATGTTTGTTAGGCTTAGCCCAGCTCTCCACATTCCCCAGTTTCATTAGGATCCCTACTCTAGGCCCCCTGTCTATGATCTAACCTAGCATTGTGACTTCTGCAAAGTGGTGGGGATGGTGGAGGGGGGATGACAAAGACCCAGCAGGGGGGCTGCACATTGGCTTACCTGTATGAGTGTTATGTCGCCTGAGATGTGTTAGTGAGATGCAGACATAGACCAGGCTCCTTCCATTCTCCACACTGAGAAGGCATAGCTTAACCTCTCATGGGCCACATAACTGCAGCTTGCCATTTTGGAGTCCAGCTCATCGCTCTGTAATACCTGGCACAGGAAGTCAATGTATCTGGATGCCAGTTTGAGGGTTTGGATTTTACTGAGTTTGTCAGAGGGAAGGGTGGGGATGATCTTTCTGAGAGCTGCAAAGGCTTCATTAAGGGATTGCGTTCTCTGGCGCTCCCTGACGTTAGCCATGACTCTTTGGGTCTGTAGCTCCTCAAAGGATTGGGGACTGCTGCCCGTGCTGCTGGACTTCTTGTTCCTCTTCACTGATGTCGGGCTGTCGGGATCGTCAGGGGTTTTCCTACTGGATCTCCTTTTCCTGCATCCCCTCTTGTTCTGCTGCCTGTCAAGTTCTTCTTCGCTGTTGCTCAAGCTGTCTACTGGAGAGACTGGAGAGCTGGACTCTTCCTGCATCATCTTCTACCAAAAACTATGGAGAGAAGAGCGAGCCCAGGCAGGGGGAGAAAAAAAAGGGGGGGGGGGGATTATCCCAACCAACAGATGTCCCGGCAAAGCAGCACCCACTACAAGAGAAAGTGCTTCTCCAAAATCATGGGTATCCACAAACCAAGCCCAGCCTATCACTTTGTCCCCAGACGCGAACTTGTTTCTGACTTGCTGCGAACTTTCTTGAGCTCTTATATTTCTTGCTGGCAGAAGAATCAGGGGGCGCTTCCTATTGGCTGATCTGCCTCCTCTTACGTCACAGCGGTCAACCCCGCCCACCCTCTCTAACTTTTTATTAGGTTTCCTCTAAGAAAAAAAAAAAGAAAAAGAACAAGAAAGAAACAATTCTTTTGCCATCCATCCGAGGGATATTTTCTTAATAAATCCTACTAAATAATCCCTTTTCTGAATTCACCTGGGACACATAAGAGATGTGGCTCTGTGATCTGGAAGAAGTGTTTCCTTTAAACCTACAGGCTAATCTAAGCTACAGCTTGGAAGACTTTGTTTTCTTTTTTCTTTAAGAATGGGGGTGAACTGACCCAATTTTAATTGCCTTGTGCCACTATTAACGCATTCTTTGATTAGTTAACTAGGATTTAGGAACAGAGCACACCTGGCAGTGGAGGGGTTAATAAATAAATGCAATTAATCCTCCAGCAAAACCTGATTGCACAATTGACATTCCTGCTTGTTTTGCTCATTTGATGAAGAAAGGGAAAGAAAAAGAATACAAAATGTTGCAAAAATCAAAGTCGTTCCAAGTCATGTTAGGTTGGGGCAGATAAAGGATGCTGTGATTGCAGAACAGGGAATGAAATGCAATGAGATCAACCAGGCTGAGATGCTGTCATTTGAGAAATATTTCATGATTTTTACATAATAGCGAGTGAAGAATCTTTATTAAATCTCATATTCGCATATTCCTATTCAATTAGTCAATCGTGTGAAAAGCAAATTTCACTTTGGCTAATCAATAATGTGCAATGATAAATGCCTTTTACCAAATTGGACAATTGAAAAGGAGAATATTTGGCATAATTTTTTGGCTTAAGATTGCCAGTGTATTTAATAAATCGGAAGTATTGTTTTTTTTAAAAAAACAATGACATACATAATATATATCTATGTATATAAGATATATACAAATGCAATGACAAACCTAAATGCAACAGGCTAAATTCACTAAATCTTACCACCAGGATAAGTATCCTTATAATACATCACTGTAATTTAGAAAGCTCAATGAAAATCTTACACTTTTTTTATATTAAAGATACTTGTCTTGATGTATTAACTTTGTGCTTCTTATGAAATGTTGAACTATACCTTACATTCCTACATTTATATTTTAGAGCTGATGTGTCATCTGGAGCAAACTTACCTCTATTGCTTCTGACCATCTTTCCTTATTCCTAATAAAAAAAACTCCTATTTACTAAAGACAAGCGTTCTACTCTCCCTTCTCCAGTTGTTACACATGAATCCATCCACATGAACTGTAAAGTAAATGGAACACCTCGCAGTCGGGTGTTTCTAATGATATACTGAGACACCATGGACCTCAATCATTGCCTGTACATGCCATTCCTATGTGATCAGAGTTGTGACCATTCAATATTTGGGCTGGGAATCTCGAATCCCAAGGTAGATGGAACAGGGAGAAGGATTTGGACCTTTGATGCTTTGTACAAGCCGTGTGAAATGGGAGGACCCAGATCAGATGAGAAGAGGAAATGGGCTTCAGGGAAAGAAAACTGAATATGAGATGCTAATTTATCAAAGTCAGAGCTGTGAGTATTGTTAATTATTCCTGACAGGAGCTGTGTGGGGCTCTCTGCACATTGCTGGGAATTACGCACGATGTTACTAGTTTTCTTCACTTCTTTTCATTTTTTGCATTAATAATATTGTTTGATATCTTGTGAATTGTTACTATTTGTTATTTATTACAAAAAACATGGATAACTATTGGCATTTAGGTACCAGAGAGGTCTCCGATGTCTTTCTAGTATTATATAAGAGAGGATTTGGGATTTGGTGTCTGCAGTGTTACTCCAAAAGCAGTTGGGTTCCGCAGAGAAACAGATCAAAGTAATTATTTGTTTAGTTCAAGAACCTGAAATTGTCAGAACTATAATAGAGTACAGCAACCAATCCGAATTTAGATTTATCAGCTGGAAAACAGAAGGGGGCTTCTGATTGGGTCTCATAGCTTCCTGAACTTATTAGAATCCATAAATGAGTAATTAATAATTTTAACATCAGCGACAATACTAAATATATATATATAATTAAAAATTAACCTAATTCGATTGGTAAGTTTAAGTGAACAGTAAACACACTTAATTTAGCTTACAAATTCATGTTAAAATAAGAGTGTTTTTAATCAGTTTTGCACATGGCTGGCACAGTTTCTGCGTATTGACCAGTCTCTACTCCATGCACAATCTTTTTTCTGGATAAGAGCTGTGTTCACTTTGTACACCCACCCTAGTAACAGTATTTGTTAAATCTAAACGTTTTACTAGTTGTGATCACTTTAGACATCCAATCGTATATACATACTATGCCTGTTTCTAAATCAAAGCAGCCCACAGGCCTAATCAATAATCAGCTATCAATCATTATCTGGGATACACATTGCTCCTACCAACTAAAAGCTGGAACCCAATTGGCTGCTATCACAAGATATCACTTTGAACTAATAAATCATCTGATTATTTATCTGAAGCTTTTTTGGAGTGTTAATGTGTTTTGCTACACTTTGGGGGATGAAATAAATAAGCTCCTCTAATGAAGCCACTTTGCTCCTATGTGGCACCGATCATCCTATTTGTGTTTGAGATCTGCACACATTATGAAGCAGATTAGACCTCTAATTATGCAGATTGATTGTTGGGGGGTAAGATATTTCATCTGGATTTTTATGATCTGCAGGCACTGAAAATTAATAGCACCCCATCCTGACTACTTTGGGGGTACATATAGATTTGTGCATTTGGAGTATTATTAAGAAGGAGCAAAAGTGGTTTCTTCTTTTAGAGAACTTAGAAGATATATCAGAGCATTTCTCTGTCTCAGCAGGGGAGTGAAATAGAGAGCTACCCATGGGATTAGTGTAAAATGTAACATAAACATTACCTGCAGAGAGTGTGTGTGACACATAAAAGAGTCAGATAAAAAGTGGCCCATGGAATGGGGGGGTTGTGTAATAGTGATGCACAGCAGGATCACATGCCATCCCTGTGAGCATGTCCTACTACTTCATCACCAGTCTAGTACAGGCATTTCCTTTCTGCTGCCTAATGGCTACACTTTACTTTTATGGGGATGCTAAATGGATAGATCTAGGGGTAAAGAGGTATGTTGAGTATCTTGTGTAAAGTATTATAGGATTCAGTTGAAAGGGCAAGACTGACACTGCAGGGGACACATACCTGGGCAGGGAACCTTCTCATCTTAAAATGAAAGCAAAATGATAAAGGCAATGTCAGTGTGATAATAATGAAGAGGATGATGATATCCTAATCAATCATAGTAATAAACCAAACTAATATTTTATATTACATATAACACTGTTATACTTGGCTTGGCCCTCACTGTAGTAAAATAAACATTTGTGGTTGTCCATAAAACCCACCAGCTGCTTATCAATTGCTGATTTGAATTAGGAAAATAACATGCAAATGAACATCTCTCCTTATCTTGATTCTTCATACACCTTTATACAAGGGAATGGAGATCAGCCTGGATTGGTAAGAACTACAGATGATATGTTTATGATTTATAAACCCCTATGTGAGGGACATCCCAGCTTTTAATGAATTCAGGTAAATAATTGTAGGATACAAAGGTGGTGTATTAAAAATGATTATATAATCTGAGGAGCTATTAGTGACCACAAGAGGGACACACTGCCCTACAAACGTTTCCCAGCCAGGCAGGGCTCAGTGCAAGCTCTGCTCTCCTATCACCCCCTGATTCCTCCACTGACAATACAGCAATATGTCCAGGCACTTGTGTCTGTCTCTGTCAAAAGTGATGAAGGAAATATTTTTGCAGTTTTAGCTACCAAGGCTGACCATAAACCATGCAATAGTATCAGTTGATCAATTTATGAAAAGTTTAAAAAGTGTTTTTTTTATTGATCATTTATGATTGATATTTAGGTAAAATGATCAAGCAGGTAATTTTTTTTGTTTTTGTTATATACTTGGCAATCATAATAATAATAACTTTTGTGGTTTGATCGATAATTCGATTGGACATAATGGTAAAATTAATAATGATACAAATTCAAAGTTCTGCATGGTCACCCTGTCACATGATCTGGGGAGTTGGATAGTACAATGTGTTTTTTTTTTAACACACATCATGCTGTTAAGGTTCACTGTTGCCATTTTTATATTTAGCTTTTAGAATGTTATGTGTGTGATTAAATGATTAGCAAGCCAGGTATAACATTTTTCATTTCAGGCGATGGTTAAAAAATGATTGTCATATGCATTGCACAGTGCACCTCCTTGTAAATAGAAAGCATAAAAGTCAAGTTATTTGGATGCTCAACACATGCGTCAAAGTAGCTGGATTTTGAACATTGATTATATATAATAAAATTGGGATAACAATTGAGGAAAACATTTGCTTACACATTTGATCATGCAATACAACTGCTTGCTATTTTTTTTAGTAAATCAGCACCAGCATATTTCAAATACCTATAGGTAATTTGACTAACTGAAATGAATGTTGATAAAGCCTTGAAAGTAAAGCCAGAGTGCCCTTAAACTGAGGTCTATCTTGTCCTAATAGCAGCACCTAATTTGTAAGATCACAGTGACCTCTTGTGTTCACTATGGGCATAAGCTGTGGTCCTGTAGGTCTTCAAAGCCCTGCCTACCAGACCCCTTCCCCCACACTGGTGAAAAGGACAAGGGTCCTCTGCTTCCATATGCTACAGTCTAAACGAAAGCTTTCCCAATGGCACTGATTTATTAAAGCTCTCCAAGACAGGAGAGGATACACTTTCATCAGTGAAGCTGGGTGATCCAGCAAACCTGGAATGGATCTGGTCCAGGATTCAAAACTTTTGATAACAAATAGCAAATAACTTTGAAGAAATCCATTCCGGGTGTGCTGGATAAAAGAGCTTCATTGATGAAAGTGTATCCTCTCCAGCATTGGGGAGCTTTAATAAATCAGGGCCAATGTATGGAATGGCAGAAAAGTTTAGATCTTACATACCCAACCAACAATAATTTATTCTGTTTTTTTGGTTTAAAGAGCTGGTAATACCTAAATTTACACCAGACATCCAGAATAATTCCCTGCATTATGACTATTAAGGCCAGTGAGAATCTTCCACCCCTCCCCCATTAATGATGGAGGACCCTGACCCATTGGGGTTTTTGACTGATTCATACCTATTTAATTATGATCTTGAGAACCTTTTCTTTTTTCCATTTTTCCAGGTACTAGTAGAACATAAACTGTAAGCTTTTCTTTTTACAGAAAAAATGCTTGCTCTTTGGAAATTGTTTTGAGCTTATTTTCTCAGTTTATATATTGTTTTTAGCAGATTTCTAATTGAATCATGTAAAAATAACAACAGGAATTGGAGTTGCAATCAAAACAATATCGCTCAAGTGTAAAGATGTACTAAAAAGATAAGTATATTGTTTATTAAAGTTAGCAAATAAAAAAAGAAAAAAAAACAACACATATGGAAGGGAAAATATAAAGTGTCAACTAAAACAAACATGATTGTTTTGTTATTTCGGTTGACATTTGCAGATCATTTTCATTACAACAGATTATATTTCTTACTTAAAATGGATTAATAAGCATCAAAAAGGTTTATCTTGATTTTATTTTTGCTTCTAATTTTAAATACCATTCCCTGCCACTTGGTGTAATATATTTTACCATGCTTCTGCCACCTATTGGGCATAATGAAAAACAGCAGCTTTCAGGTTTTGGAATGTTTTTTTACCATGCTGCTGCCCCCTATTGGGGATAATAAAAACCTGCAGCTTTCAGATTTTGGAAAAAGTATTACCACCATTTTTGACAATTACATGATGGGTAATAATGGGTAACATTGTATAGAATTGACATTTTTTCCCTTTTTGGGGCTTTCTCTGAGTAGCCCAATTTTCTATAACTAGCTAATATTTTGGTGGATTAACTGGTGCCCATTCAATCTAGACCAAGTATGTGTATAGTTGTGAAAGGAATATTGAACTGTCAACTATTATGGAGGAAGGGCTGATGAAAATATATTATTTGCTTGTAAAGAGCTGCAGAAAATGACATCAATAAAGTCATAATTTACAGTGTATCTAGACCCAGAAACAAAGATTGTATATATTGCAGCTTGTTGGTCCTTGGATGGGGTGGCTACAATCATTTTCTTTTTCTTGTTATTTATTTTCCTTTATTTTCATTTGCTAAACCTGCCAATAACACAAGTTTCTTTATAGGGTGACAACACTCTCTTACTGTACTATGTCTATAGAGCAACAGTGTTGTCACTCTAGGCTGCTATTCCTATTTAGACTACAAATGCTTTTCTCTATCCCCATTACAAATAGAGGAATAGTTTTATAGTTTAGCGAAAGCCAATAACAAAATTTAAAATATCAGTTGAAATTTTTATGGTCACTTGAATTCTTTCAAGATTAACATTATTTTTCTGTAATTGTAGACTGAAGAAATACAACTAATGCAGATATGGTAAGCTGATACATTAAATGTGTTTACTCTGGGTTTACATATACTTTAAATACTTGAATAAATAGATACTTGGTAATTTTTTACCAATATGCAAAATATATTTTCCAATATTATAGGCGAGGCATCCATATAGTGAACAGTTAATGTATAAGTGGGTCTACCCAACTCAGAACATGTGCATGCAAATTTAGGCAGTATGAATAGGCAGTAAACAATATCTTTATGATACTAATCATAGAAGTCCAATAAGGAAATGCCATTATTGAATCAAATGGGTTTGGGGCCATAGTTATGCACATGGTTATGGAATCCACCTTACTGCCTGGATACTGAATAATAAATATGTATTCATTTTTTAATTTGATCTTTTTTATTATTATCAATGTTATCTGAAGAAGCAAATGTTGGTCCATGAAACGTGCGAAGAGATCAAAGGGTTGGATTTGTCATAGCAAACGAAAAAGGTATTTTACTGGTAATATAACACTTAGTAAATCATAATAATTATATTTGAAAGGATCTGAGCTTTGTACATGTGAATTTTGCGGAAATTTACAATATATATATATATATATATATATATATATATATACACATATAGCATTTAAAATCCTGTGAAATATAATAAACGTTCCAAATTTTTTATTCCATAAGAAACCTGTTTCATACATGGATGTAAACACTGTGATATAATTTTAAGAATTCTGTAATGTGGTTATAACATCACTGAACATAAATGATTGGCGTGGTTATAGGATTTATTTACAACCATCATGCTATACATGGCTGGGTATTATGTGGTTTTCTATTTGGATGCTGGACAGTAACTGATGTACGAGTCAGCTCTATACCCAAAACTCTACATACACAGGGTAGAATGTGTTTTCATTTGTGTTAGAATAATACTATTTATTTGATCATAATACATTTTGGTTTTATGTGTTGTTTTGCTTACTTGCCTCGATCATATGAGAGCTAATTAGTGGAATGATTATAAGCACCTAAACCTCTTTTTTTTTCTTTTTGCATTTTAATATTTGGTGAATTTCCTTCAGCAATTCATCATTCCATCTGAACCAGGACATACAAATCCAAAGCGGACTGTATGACTTTGTGGCAAAATGATCCAAAAAAGATTTGGTCATCTTGGCACCTGCATTGGGGACAATAATTCTTTCATTGATCCAAATAATGAGAATCTATGGAAACGATATATGACCTGCACTAAACTTCTGCATTATGCAAATTATTATCAAAAGCTTTAACAAAAGCTTTTTATTATATAATTAACATATACACATTTAATATATAATAAACATAAAAATTACTGACCTATAAAAAAAGAAAAACTGCAGAACTTCAGGACATATTGGGCCTGATTTATTAAAGCAATCCAATGCTGGAGAGGTTAAACTTTCATCAGTGAAACTGGGTGAGCCAGCAAACCTGTACTGGATTTCTCCAAAGTCATTTGCTATTTGCTAGCAAATGTTTTGAATCCTGCACCAGATCCATTCTAGGTTTCCTGGATCACCCAGCCTCACTGGTGAAAGTGTATCCTCTCCAGCCTTGGAGAGCCTTATTAAATCAGGGCCAATTTGGCTGATTTACTAAAGGAATCTAGGCTGTTTACTTACCCAAGTGAATAATCATCATGCAAACCTAGCGAATGTGCTGATTTAACTTTGAAAAGGATTTCCGGGGAAAACAGAAAAAAAAAAAGTTTTGCTTTCACTTGTCTTTGTTCCATCATGGGCACTGTCATTTTCACCAGGTTCTTGGTTCTATTCTAGGTTCTGGATATTTACCATTTTGATTGGCCATGCTGAAATGACATAAGTCTCAAGCATGAGTTCATTCAGTGCCCACAGTCCTAGGGAATGCCAGGTTACCAGACACATGCCAACGTCCTACATTTACTTTAATAAAAAATATGGTGTCAATAGTTAGCCTGCATTTTCTTGTTGGCCCTGAAATGTTTATATGTTGAAACTACTCAAGGCAGGACTATAGTTCCACAAATTGTGAGCAGGCAGGATTTTACTGCAGAAGGGACAGTAGATGGAACCACCTATGAAGGTGGTGAGGTCACATATATGTTCCCCTTTTTAACCGCCCTAGCGGTAATCCCGTGGGTGGATTTTCCATGCAAAAAGTGGTAATCCCGAGTCACACTCGGGGTCACTAAAAAGATGAAAAACCCACTTACATTGTTCCGTTGTCATCCCCCGGTGTCCTGCTGGTCCCCACAGGTCCTTGGGACACGTCTTCTCCCTCCGATCTTCAGCTCGCGAATGCAGAGATGTTCTCCAGGGTTTTTCGGGGACGTTGGTGCATGCATCGGTGGCTTTTTTGCTGCCTGTTCCTCTGCCGCTTTAATTGCAAGAATGTCTGAATGTCTTTGATTAGCAACACCCACTGAATTTAGCCATAGGTCTGGTGCACAGAAAGGAAAGGCAAGATTGGGAACCAGAGAAAGCCATGGCTGATGGCCTGGGGATGGAGGGGGACAATAAAACACAACCTTGGAGATGTCTTGAGATGAGGATTCCAAATACACCAGAGATAGATTGTGTTTAGTTTATAGTATATATGGTAATGTGGGCATATTGTGCGTGTTAGTGAACGTGTGTATTGTGTGTTTGCAGGCCCTATCAATGTGGGGGTCCCAGTCGTGGCTGGGATACAGCCACCAAAATTATTTTACGCTGGGCGTTGAAACCATTCTGCAACACAGAATGCCATTTAGACTATAAATACTAAAAAAACTAATATTACACTTAAATGTCTCTTCATTTCTTTGACACATCTGTTATATGGCAGCATATGTCACAGACCTTTACAATGACACAGTGAACAATCCTTGTGTGTGTTGATTTTACCATAAAGCAATTATATTATAATGTTTCCCTCTTGTTTTCTGTAATCTCTAGCTAATACATTTTCTGGTATTCCTGATTTCAGTGTGGTCCCTAGGAACATAAAGAAGTGATGTCAAGTCTGACCGAACAATGATTAAATGAAAATTCATATATGCAGTTTGTTTGTTCTCAAATGATATAATTACACAGCACACATAGCTTACACTACAGACCGGGGATTTTAGCTGTGACGCACAAGGCCTTGGCTTTGCTTTTATCTATCATGGATATCTCTCTGATAATACATGTTATAATCACATCATTTGAAGCAAGTGCATTATTCTCATCCCTGCACACAACTATTAGCCTGTGAGTGACTCTGGGATAGGCAGTGTCCCCTGAAATATCATATAATTTCTGTGATTTAGGGGTATCCTTCAAAGAAAAAGAAACTTATGTTAAATGTAAATGGCACTGTGTTTTACCTAAATTGTCAAGTTTAATGTGGTTTGCAGTGATGCATTCTGGACAAAACAATGTGCTCACCAGCTAAGGCTGTTTTTTCCCATCAAACCATCAGAATACAGTAAATAAAAAATATAAAAATGTATCATCAGCAAAATATTAGCCATGTTCATTACAAAGAGCAGTCCACAGAATGCCCACAATAAAAATGTTTCCTTATATTGATTTTTTTTATGATATTGATGTTTTAGGAGCAGGTTCAGGATTAAGAGAATTCTATCTGGCGGCTGGCGCCTCACTAGCTGCTTGGCTACTCACACCACAGAGTTGGTCCTCACTGCCGCCCCCATTCATTTGTGTAAATTCCCCCACCTACTAGATTGTAAGCTCTTCGGGGCAGAGTCCTCCCCTCCTGTATAACTTTCTGTATTAATCTGTAATTTGCAACCCCTACTTAATGTACAGCGCTGCATAATATGTTGGCGCTATATAAATCCTGTTTAATAATAATAATAATAATAATTTATATAATATAAGCAGGGCCCACATCTGACCTGGCATTAGTCTCTTTAATTCTCCCAAATGCTTAGATTGAGAGAAGAAAAAGCACCACCAGGACCTAGACAGGTGTGCTGCAATGCTAGCGTGCTTAAAGAACATGCCGACAGACTGAGAGAGAAGAAAAAATGAAAGAATAATGATTCATCGGTTTGCTGCTTCTCCTTTCACTGTCTGGTCACTGGCTGGTGGAGAGACAATAATTATTAGTGTTACTTAACTGCAGACTGGGCTGTGCAGAGATTTGGTTAAATCTCTGAGCTGCATGAACAAGAATACAAATCAGCTCCAATATATGAAATATGTTTTTATTATTGAGTTATTATTATCATATGTATGTATTATTAACTTTTATTTATAAAGTGTCTTCAAAGTTTAAATAAACTAAAAAATCCCTTTTGACACAGAGATTTACTGATGTATTAGTTATTCCCATTGACCTATTTGTATTGTTTTTTTTTCTGATAGTCTGACTTAATAAAATGACTCTGCTCTGCATCTGCCAAACCGTTATTCTGTGTTAATAGTGACAGCTCATTAGATTGTCTGTTCCAGAATATATTTAGGCCGACAGTAACTGTAAAATCATTTGCTTATTTTTACTTCTGGGGAAGCCTACACATGTCATCATTCCAATGTGATTTCATTTAGACATATTTGCTGGTTTTCGTGTCTGAATAATAATTGTAATTTGATCGTTTGCAGGAACCGTGGTTATAAGCACAGGCTTCTTTTAGTGTGGCCGGCAGATATATACAAGACATTCTATGAGAATCATTGTACTTTCTCAACAGCTAGAAAAGCAGCCCTCGGATTTCCATGTTGCAGACCACCAACCATTTGTAGAATGTTAGCGGAGATTTAGCAGGAAATGGCTGGGTCACCAAGTTATGCTCTGTTTGGAGAGAGGTCACAAAATGTTTGCTGTTTCCTCTTTTTTGCCTCTCGCTGACAAAACACTTACAGTCATACAGTGAGTCAGAGTTTAGCTCATGGTGCATTTCAGAAAAGTGTTTAGTAGTTACAGGATTGTTAGTGCATTGACTTTATTTAACAACCAAAAACAAATAAATATCATGATACACATTTAAACACAGACATTATATGTTAATTGATACTCTATAGCTTCATAGGATATATTTAAATATCATTGACAAATTCTACAATACAATACAAAGTACATAGAATAGTAGAGATCAGTTTCTGTCTGCAGAAGAGCTTGCAATCTAACAGCCATAAAAAATACTGTTTATTTTAAATGTAAATTAGTTCACCTTCCAATTTGCTTCTGGATCAGAGAAGCAGACTAAAGCACAAAATTGATAAAAATAAATGGAGAACATGGGTTTAATAAAGTTCTCAAAGCCTGGAGAGGGTACACTTTCATCAGTAAAGCTGGGTGATCCAGCAAACCTGGAAGTCATTTGCTATTTGCTAGCAAATGTTTTGAATCCTGGACCAGATCCATTGAGGTTTGCTGGATCACCCAGCTTCACTGATGAATGTGTATCCACTCCAACCTTGAAGAGCTTTCATAAATCAGACCCCATGCATTTTATTTATTTAGGGAGTTTGGACTGCTCACTTAGCAAAGTGAACTATTATTCTGCAAGGGATAATTCATTTAGTGATTTATTTCCTTTTTAATGTGACTGGGAAGACTATGAAAAGTAAAGTTTTACCATATTTACTAAGCCAAGTGAGTTATCCCTTGCAAAGTGCACAGTCAAATCCCCTTGCAATGTGAGTGCACATGGAATAAGCACAGCCTCCTTACTCTCATGTTCAGTGCATATGTTGTTATTTCACATTTCAGCATGTGATATACATCCCAATATGCTTTTTTAACCTATGTTCCTATAAGGTATGCTAAAGATTGTGTGTGCCTTAGGATTCTACCTTAAAGTCCAATTCAAGCTGAAAAAGGGAATGATAAATGTAGCCTACTCTTTTGGAAACCCAAAAATGGCACTTTTGCTAGAAGATGGACCTACTTTCTAGTGCAGTCCCCCCCGGCTGCCATTAAGGGGAGCAAGAAATACTACTGCACCAGGCCCTGAAGAAAAGTAAGTGATTTACTTTATGCTGGAACTTTTAGGCATGGGGGATTGGGGCCCAGGAAGCCCACCTAGTAGGCAGTCCAGCTGTCCCCCACAGATGTACCGCTCTATGGTGCAGCACTTTTTAATATTTGGGTTGAGTGACACCATGCGCTGTTTAACTGAGTTACTTAAAAATGTCATGGATACAACCCCTGGGAATAAATCATCACATTTTCTGTGGGCTCACAGAACAATGCTGCAAAGAAAAACAGTAACATTATAATTTCATCACATCTGTCTGTGTAAGTAGGAACTGCAAAGAAAACCTCAAATAAAGTATACAAAAAAGAACTGCAAAGAGGAGAAGTTGTCTGTGACCAACTAGAATAGCAAATAAAGGTATGTACATCAATTACACACACACATATAT
This sequence comes from Pyxicephalus adspersus, assembly GCF_032062135.1. Lineage (NCBI taxonomy): Eukaryota > Metazoa > Chordata > Amphibia > Anura > Pyxicephalidae > Pyxicephalus > Pyxicephalus adspersus. The sequence goes on from NC_092862.1 coordinate 116,478,288, forward strand.
ATATATTTGGAATGGGGCTGGGATTGTGTTAGAAATAAAAAAATTAAACTGTACAGCAGAACTGAAA
>NC_092862.1:116478696-116488972 GCF_032062135.1 Pyxicephalus adspersus
CTATAGAATGAGCAAAGCAATGGAAAAACCCAAAAAGACTCATGCATTATCCTGCCAGAACTAATAAGGCATGGTACATTGAATATTCATCCATAAATCCCTATTTCAAATGGCTACATATAAAATTATGAATTTACAATTGCCCTAAACCTGCACTATATAACACACATTGGGGCTGATTTAATAAATTTCTTTGAACTTCCCATTGGCCAGCGTAATTTCGGCAAAACCTTTGGAAGATTGAGGAAATCATTAAAATCCCTGGCACTGGAGGTTAATTAACCTCCAGTGCCCCTGAATCGCAGTGGATTCTCAGGGCTGAATTTATTCATGCAGCCCTGGGAATCCTGTGTGCGATCCCTTGCACTAGAGGTTAAATGGGGACAAGTCTTCCCATTCAAAACCTCTAGTGCTCTCTGATTGGCAAAGCGGATAGCTTTCCTCAGCCAGTCGGAGAGCACTAGAGGTTTGGGATGGGAAGACTTGTCCCCATTTAACCTCCAGTGGCAGGCTTCGCAAACTGAGCTGATTAATGAATGCAGCCGGCACTGCATTTATTAATCAGCACAGCATTTTTTTTTTTTTTATTCGATTGCGTTTGGCGACTTTACACTGGCCTATCTCGCTTACATTTTCGCAAGAACAGCCGAATTCAATGCGAGATCGAGCTTTAAAAACTCGCTCGCTTATCCCTACTGGGTGATCCAGAAAACTTTTATTGTGCCAGTCATTAGAGCACACCAATGCCAAAGATAAAAGGAATAATAATGGATCGAGTGCAAAATGTGTTTCAGGTTTCTAAATAGGCTAATATATTAAATATTTGGACTGCCTAGACATTCATAAAATATATTCAAAATTAATTTAGTTTCCGATAGAGTGGTGAATGGTACCCCTGTCAATATGGTTTTTGCCTTTACTCCTTTGTGAAGATTTTCTTGCCCTGTAAACACAAAAGAGAATGAGAATATATATAGTTATGTGAGTGTACAGTCCCAAGTGGGTGTTCATGTATTTCTGCTACTTATATAATTGTTACATGTCACCAGGTATTCAAAACTTTGCTGAATGTGAAAGTTTAACATTTGCCTGGAAACAGTGGCAGTACAACTAACTTGGGCCCCCAGTATGGTTCCTCTGTGGCCTATGGGGACGCCATTTAGTGGCACATTTTTCACCTCCCTATGTCAACCCCTCTCAGGAAATGGGCTTTAAAATTCTAGACATACCTTTATTTTCAGTGCCGGTAATGATGATCAGCAGGACAAATAAAACATTTTGGAAGTTTTAAAAGAATTATACAAAGTGTTGAACCCTGGAAGTAGGCAACAGCTAATTGGATGAGCAGCACTCACTATAGTCTGTATGTGTCAGAAATATCTGATGATGAATTACAAATGACAGTATATGACTTTATAAATGACCTAACTATGTGATAAAATATTAAGTACTTCCTTACGGTCTATTCATACTTTGAGATAAATAATTTCCTTCTGATAGTTTCATATTTAGAACAAATATTGCCAGTTCACTCAGCCTGAACAATTTCATGAAATGTAGTTCTGTTCCAGAATGAACATATCAGGCATGCTACAAGACTTACCAGAGGAAATTGTATCAGAGAAACAAATGTGCTGCATGAAATGAAGCTGATTAGTAAGGTGTCTGGCTTGCTGAGGACTTTATAAAAGTAGAGTAATGTGGAGGCAGTGACAAAGGGATCCACACTTCACGAAAAAATGCAATCACCTTTATTTGCTGAAGGGTAAGTGATTTTCATTACTTGGATGGAGCTCTCTGAGATCTATCAACCAATGATGTCATATATATGTTGCAGTGAGACTAATCCGCAGGGGTTTAAGTACTTCTCTGGCCAAATTCTTACCGTACCCCCTGCATTTAAATTCAACAAATATTAGCTTGTTCCCAAAGCTATTGCAGATAAGTGAATGATGCATTGGGCATAATGTATTAAAGCTCCTCCAAGACAGGATAACATAGACTATCAAGGGAGAAACTGGGCAATTTAGCAAACCTTGAATGGATTTCTTAAAAATCATTTGCTATTAAATGCTAAATGTTTTAAGCCCTGGACCATCTAGATTCCAGGTTTGCTGGATCACCCAGGTTCTCCCATGATACTCCATCTTCTCCTGTTTTGGAGAGCTTCAATACATCAGACGCATTGAACCTGAATTAATAACGCTCTCCAAGGCTGGAGAGGATACACTTTCATAAGTGCAGCTGGGTGATTCAGCAAACCTGGAATAGATTTCCTAAAGGTCATTGCTATTTTTTAACAAATGTTTTAATCCTTGACCAGATCTGTTTCAGGTTTGCTGGATCACTCAGCATTTATCAAATAAAAAAATAAAGAACAAAGAAAAAAGTCAGTACACAGTTAACTTTTATATTGAGACGTTTATTATTGTACGCAGCATCGCGGGATCGCGGTATCGGATGAGTATGATTTTTTTTAATTATATTTAACATGTATTCGGTGTATAAGACGCACCCACTTTTCCCCCCCAGTTTTGGGGAAGAAAAAGTGCGTCTTATAGTCCGAAAAATACGGTATATAGAAGCAAAGAAGAACATGTGTGTGCTTGTGACTTTTGTGGGAAAATCTATTCCGATGGCAAAGCCGAGGTTTAGCTTGCGGAAAGTCGTCGCAATTTTTACCCCAGGCGGCTCCTCCGATCAGGCATCGTAAGCGTTTAGATAGATGCCTATGGAAAGAAATAAGTCATTTTAGAATATGCTTATATCTTAGCGCATATAGATGTTTTAAACATTTGAACAGCACAAACATTTTTTTAGGGCTAAGGGTAATATGTGTGCCATTAGAAAGAATTCTTTTTTAGGGGAACAGTGAGTTTAATGCAAGCTTGCCAGTGTGAAACTGCCGGGGCTGCGCATATCCATCGGAGAGATCGGTTGACGAATTCTGCCATGAGTACGCCAGCGTCTTGAATTTGGTTGATTAATTGATTTTTGGGCTCCGATTCCGGATCGCGAATACCTGTGTGTGTCGAGCTTCCGATTTGGTTTGATGAATCAATAAATTGAGAGGTTGTCATCTATACAAGCACACACTTTTACCTCATGTGCGGTTCATTTCTATCTGGATTTTTATGTCTAAAAGTGGTACATTGTTTTTCATGAGAATTCATTTTGCAGTATAATATATTAGTATGAATATCATAAAGTTTGAAACACAAAATCATGTCAAAATAATAAATTAAATAAATTAAAAAAAATACTCATACTATATTAATATACTGTAAAATAAATGTTCATGAAATACAATGTACTGCTTTTAGACATATAAATCCACTGTATTGCATTTAATACAGGTATTTTGTCTTGAATGCAATACAAAATCATTTAAAATTCCCTCCATTCCCACAACGCAATGGCCGCATGCACCGACGTCACCGGGAACTCCCGGGTGACTCATCAGATGCAGTGGACACTGGCCGGAGGATACGAGAGGACAGGGATGGCAAAGAAGGATTCCAGCGGACCAGGTAAGGCTTTATTTATCATTGATTTTTGCTTTTTTAGTTACCCGAGTGTGATTCAGAGTTACCGCTCTCAAGATCTTTTTTTTTACCCAGGTTTAATAGGGCCTCACAGGAGAATGTTTCTGGACATTTTAGCTCCCTAAACAAGACATAATAAAAACAGGGACAGTGCTTGCTATCCATATCGTGTAAATAGTGAGTGGGATTGGGTCATCTTGGAGCAGCTAATAGGGATGGAAGGGGTTGCGGAACAGTAAAAGTTTTAAACAATGTAAACAATGAGACATAGCCTAAATTAGTGGTCCCCAACCTTTTGGACATCACAGACCACTAAAGTTACTTGGGAATGTGCGGGGAGCCGTGTGTCACTCCAAGGGGAAGAAACGTCCCCCAGAGTGACGTCATGATGCCAAAACCTGCCCACTCTCCCATCGCGGGTCTGAGTTCTTGCAGGCCTCTCGGATTCTCTCTGTTCCCAGATGTCCTAAAGTGTAGTGCTTATTCACTTTCCTTAATGTTCAAAAGATAAAAAAAAAGTTCTGGTAATGGTCAAAGTATACTATTAAATAGGCTTAATACCATCGTAAATAGGATATTTGGACACAAGCCTGACCTCCTCTCCTAGTCGTAAAAGATCCTATGGAATCTGCCTTGCCAAAGAAAATAAGGGCCCAATTTTGTTCTTGTTTTAAACACAACATTTTATATTCCAAAAGCACAGGAGATGCTGTTAGAACAAGCTTATCTGGCCAATGATTCTGCACCGTGTGCCATCTCAATTTCACATTCCATTTATTCTGTCCAGAGGTGTCACTTGCAGCAGCAGGGATATCATGGAAATAGCAGCATCTCCTGCTTCCCTTTAGCCGTGCAGCCATGTACCTTCTCGGCATCCCCAGCACATACTTTGAGGCTGTGCACAGCTGAAGGTGATTTTGGGTACAGAATAGATCCTGGCTTTATCCTACTTTGCCAATAGCTGCTAGGTCTTTAAAGCATTCTGCTAACAACAACAGCACACAACAAATGATTGCTCAAGGGCTGCCAGAAGCTTCATGTCACTTCTAGGGACCACACTGTAATCCAGAGCAACCACAAAGCATCCAAGTGTAAACTCATGCACAAAGTGGTTTAAACTGCAGTCATTTAGTTATCCAAGGGCTATTGCGTTAGGAGTGGTACTAGGAGTTCCACCCTTAGTGATAAGTAAATGGGGACTTGTAGCACTCACACGACTCCAAGAATTTGCTCAGAGAAAAGAAATTGTCAGTCATTTTAGTATAAAGGCTCTCGTAATCGGCCTGATTTAATAAACCTCTCCAAGGCTGGAGAGGATACACTCGTCAGTAAAGCTGGGTGATCCAGCAAACCTGGAATGGATTTCCTAAAAGTAATTTCCTATTTGTTAGCAAATCTTTTCAATCCTCGACCAGATCCATTTCAAGTTTGCTGGATCACCCAGCTTCACTGATGAAAGTGTATCCTCTCCAGCCTTGGAGACGTTTAAAAAATCAGGCCCACTGTGCCAGCAAAACAATGGAGGATGTGCCAAATTAATTTTGTCTGATTTAATAAAGCTATCCGAGGCTGGAGAGGATACATGTTCATCAGAGAAGCTGGGTGATCAGGAAAACTTGGAATGGATCTGGTCTAGGATTAAAAACATTTGCTAACAAATAGCATTTACTGTTTAGATGCTTGATATACATGTTTGTTAGGATCTCTAATGCATCTCTAATCTCTAAATCATTTACATTTCTCTAATGTGGTATCAGTGTTGACCTAATTTCCCCATTGAGGTCTTTACACATACCAAAACAGTTCCAGTCATTTTTGTATAAAATCCTGGAGACTAATCCAGACTCACTCGCTTATCCCTACTGGGTGATCCAGAAAACTTTTATTGTACCATCTATTGGCCAGACATTGGAGCACACCAATGCAAAAGATAATAGGAATAATAATGGATCCTAGGAGTAGTGTTGGTCGAATAGCTCACTATTCGATTTGACAGCTATTGGATCGAATAGTGAGAAATTCTCTGAGTGATCAAATGCCGAATTCGAACACCATTGAAGTCAATGGTGCAAGAATTTGGGATTTTTTTAAGGGTTTTGTAAGGGATGCAAGAGCAATCAGATTCCTCTTGCAGCCCTTTACTAGTTGTATGTGTTGTTGGATGGTGCAAGCAATGGTGCAAGAATTTGGGGTTTTTATGTTTATGCTAGGCTATATTCTTGGATAGGGAATATCTATCAAAGAATACATAGCAGAAGCACAGCACGGCAACAGGGATTGCTGTTGAAGTTCTGTACTATGTATTTTTGGATAGAGAAACTCTATCCAAGATTACAGGGCACTTCAGGTGATAAATAGGGACTTGTCCCCATTCATCACCTGTAGTGCCCGAACATTGTACTGGAAGTGAACAGGCCTGCAGTTCAGTTTCCCACGTGACGTCACAGTGGAACTAAACTGCAGATTACCTCTGCAGTTCCACTACAATCTCTGGGCACTACAGGTGATGAATGGGGACCTTTAGTGCCCTGTATTCTTGGATTCATGTCACCGGGTATTCAAAACTTTGCAGAATGAGGTTGAGGGAAGTTTAACATTGTAGTGGAACTGCAGAGGTCTGCAGTTCAGTTTCGTTCAGTTTCCCACGTTACGTCACAATGGACCTGATCTGCAGATTACCTCTGCAGTTCCACTATGATCTCCGGGCACTACAGGTGATTATTGGGGACAAATCCCCATTCATCACCTATAGGGCCCTGAGATCCGGCAATGACAGGAGAATTCCCATGGCTGCATAACCGGGGGAATCATAATGTCATTGTGGAAAAACCTTTAAAAAGAAGAAAAAAAAGAAAGATGAAGATTTCCTTGCTCTGTAAACACAATAGAGAATGAGAATATATATAGTTATGTGAATGTACAGTCCCAAGTGGGTGTTCATGTATTTCTGGTACTGGTATGAATGTTTCATGTCACCAGGTATTCAAAACTATGCAGAATGAGCTTGAGGGAAGTTTAATCTTTGCCTGGAAACAGTGGCAGTACAACTAACTTGGGCCCCCAGTATGGTTCCTCTGTGGCCTATGGGGACGCCATTTAGTGGCACATTTTTCACCTCCCTATGTCAACCCCTCTCAGGAAATGGGCTTTAAAATTCTAGACTTACCTTTATTTTCAGTGCCGGTAATGATGATCAGCAGGACAAATAAAACATTTTGGAAGTTTTAAAAAAAATATACAAAGTGTTGAACCCTGGAAGTAGGCAACAGCTAATTGGATGAGCAGCACTCACTATAGTCTATATGTGTCATAAATATGTGACACATTTTCAGCCAAATGATTACAAGCCTGCCCACCACGACAAGGTAGACTCTTTAGGGCAGGACCTACTCTAATCTACTCTGCACTACCCTACTTGATGCTAGTCATCGTTCCTCCAATGTTGGATCTATGTTAATTTTAGACCTCATCTAGTAACTAGGTGTGTGTGTATGTAGGTGTGTGTTTTTATATTTGTAGGCGTGTGCATGTGTTTATGTGTGTGTATATATGTTTGTTAACCCCCCTAGCAATAATCCCGAGTCTGGCTCGATTTTACTTGCAAAAAGGTAATCCCGGAGTACCTAAAAGCAGGTTAAAAACCCACTTACCTTGTTCCGTCGCTGTCCCTCGGCATCCTGCTGGTCCCCACATGTCCTGGGGACACGGCTGCCTCCTCCGATTTCAAGCAGCTGCGTTGGTGCAGCCGGGACTTAGCGGCAGGAAATTCAAATAATTTTGTATTGGATTCAATACAAAATAGCTGTATTGAGTCTAATACAAAGAAATATTCATATAATAAATATATATTATATTATATATATTATATATGCTACTATACAGTTTCATTACATGTTTAAATAATTTTTTAACAGATTTTTGTGTTTTGTTAATTAAAGTGTATTCATAAATGTATTAAATATTATTGAGTGATGCCTAAGAATTACAGTTTACAATGAAAAATAAATTTCCATGCAAAAAAAAAATTGTACCGCTTTTTGCATGGAAATTTGGAAGGAATTAGACAGCTAGGGAGGTGTATGTGTGTATATGTGTGTGTGACCTACTCTATACTAATTTGTTTGTCCATCTGTGTACTTCTTACTAACGTACATGTTTATCAGCTGGTGTATATCTGGGCTTCTGTCCGTCTTACTGTAAATTACTGCATGTCTTTCAGTGTATGATTCATGTGTATCTCCATTGTTTTGGAGGTAAAAGTCTTTTAGTAGTTATGTGTAACTAAGCTAAAAAAAATAAAAAAATACACCTACCTGGTCCCATCTGTGTCCTCCGGCGTCCTGCCTGTCGGATCTCAGGCTGTGTCCTCTTCTTCTGATATTGTGCTTGCGAGTGCACTGATGTTCCTATGACCGTAGGTTTTGTATCCGGATATTTAGAGTCGGTGCCAGCTGAATATAAAGATCACCATTTTCATCTGTAAAGAAAAAAATCCTTGTCTGTGAATTCAGGATTTCGGCACGGACGACAAATGAGAGATCTCTTTGCAGTTCTTCACACCAGAAAAGTCCTTATGCACAAGTATCTTACCAAAGACAAATTGTAGGTGATCTTTTATCATTTCAGTCTTTTCAATTTTATTATAGGCGTTGTCACCCAGGTAGGCACATCATTTTATATATTTTGGATCTAAGCATTGCTCAATATTGCTCTGACATTAGGAACATTCCTTCTCAACTGGCTGATATTCTAATAATGTTTTATCCTTGACCCACTTATTGAATTTGCCTTGCGCAGACCCTTACAGCAGCTGAATGTCTTATTACTGTATTATTACTCGGGGCGGTATTTATCAAAATGGTTTGGATAGATATATTTTAAAGTTTGGGAAAACTTTGCCTTTTTGTTTGCAATATTCGCTGACACTATCCAGATGTTTGTATACATTACAGTGCATGACATGATGTCTTTGCTTTGTTATTTTTATTTTTTGTAGTAATATTATTCTATATGTCTTTGTGGTTCTTTATATGTTTGTATATCTATAACATTTTTCTAAAAAACTCCTCCTTTTGTTTCCACCACTCCCCTCTTTTCGTCCGCCTAATACCTGCCACCACCAATAACCCTTTCCTTGTCTGCTGGCCTGACTGTATGGTGCTGATTCCATCTCTATGTATAATATTTTATTTGTGTCTGTAGTGTGCTGCTCTGGGACATTTTTCTAGATGTGTCAGTCCTGCACAGACATATAGTAAATATATTATACTATATATATTTTAACATAAATTATTTATTTGCAGATTTGTTTGTGTATGTGGTAATATGGTAATGATTGTGACTCTTTTCAGTGTTTTCTGATTGTGAGAATTCAGTACTTGTGTCTCTGTTGTGATTTTGCCTATTTGCTGGTTTTGATACAACTATTTCTTTTGTCAGTCTATTGTACTTCAAATACCATCCCTTTCATATTTAAGTTGTGAGGGGGAAACAGAATGCTGGGACAGCTCAACTAGCCTCCCAAGACTATGGCCCTGATTTATCAATGGAATGCGAGTACACTCGACACGCATAAGTACGCGCCGGTCAGCAAGCTTTATTACTTCTAGTCGGGTCAGATTTCTAGTGAACTTGCCTGCTGGTTTCCTGCAAAAATGAGCAAAGATCTTGAATACGCCAATTAAGGCGATTAATTTTCAGCTTCGTGATTCAAGAGTAAATGGTAAACTAAATGGTGAGGTGATAGCAATTGATTAGCGCACACCTGTGCCCTGCGTTCTGTGGACATCTCCAATCCATTTTACAGGTCAGTTTGAATCTTTAGGCTTAGTCTACACGGACTGTTTCCCCAGCGTTTAACCTGAGGCTTTTAAAGCCCATGTTTCAAGTCCCCATGCATTCCAATATGCTAATCTACACCAGGACGTTTCCTTCAGGCACGTTTAAAAAATGAAAACGCTGGATAAACATGGGAAAACGCATGAAAACGCTTGAAAACCTTCCATTGAACTCAATGGTGGCTTTTTCAAGCGTTTTTAAGCTTTTTTTTAAAGCTTCCACTGAAAACAATGGGGGGCTTTTTTAAATGTTTTTAGCAGGTCTTTGGAATCTGGAAGCCCCCATTAAAAAGGAGACTCCCAGATCTCCACCACCCCACCCTGGGAAATGAGTACAGGTGTACATAAAACCCCTTACTCATTCCCTGAAGGGGTTAAATTATATGTAAAAAATTGAACAAGGCTTTAATGTTAAATTATTTTATTAAATGTGTGTGTGTTTGTGTAACTAACCTTTTTTTTAACAGGAAGATTTCCAGGGCTGCAATTATGACATGAGCACAGCCCTGGTAATCCTTCTGAGAGTGAGGGATCGCAGGGCACTAGGGGTTAAATGAGGACAAGGCTCTCCATTCACCCCTAGTGCTCTGTGATTGGTTGAGGTTTTACGTTTCTCAACCATTGAGCACTAGACATGAATTGGGAGACTTGTGCCCCACTTGGGAGCTGTTAATGCTTGATGGTTTTTTGTGTAAGTGCTTCTTTTTTATAGTACATTATACTCAATCTCAAACTTGCTTCATCATCACACAATAGTATGAGTGTAAAAAAATATGTGAACAAACATTTGTGACCTGAATAAAATGTCATTCTAGTTTGACTTAAATGGAATGAAATAGAGAAATCAAATATTTTAGTAAAGGATTATAGGCAAACATGTTATAATACATGTAT
>NC_092862.1:116490125-116540436 GCF_032062135.1 Pyxicephalus adspersus
TAATTTCTCTTTTCTATGTATATGTACACACACGTTTGGCTTTATGTGCACTCATGTCTATACATACTTGAGTGCATATGAACCAAAACAAGCAATATACACAAATAAAATACAAACTTACCTGAATGAGGACTGTGCAAAAGTGTGGCGCATTTTTCAACTGATAAAACACAGTTCAGGTGCACATAGCGGGTCCGCCGTGGCGCACAACTATGAGCTACACACTCCTGAAGTTTGGCGCACAACTATATTCATCAAACAACTGACAATTGTGCTGTTTTTAGCGTTTTAAACAATTCAGAGAAAGGAACAGCTTAAAAACAATCACAATTGACTTTTTAAACTGTATGTCCTGGGAGATTGGAAAGGAGATCACAAAACAACAAACCCCCAAAAACAAACGACAACATTTTACAAACAACTTTATTCAAAAGAAAGGTCACATTAAACTATAAAAAACAAAAAAAACTCACACATCACTCGGCAAAGCCAAGGTTTAGCCTGCGGAAAGTCACAATATTTACCCAAGGCGGCTCCTCTGATCAGGCATCGTAAGCCTTTAGATAGGCGCCTATGTAGAGGAGCTGAACTCTTGCCCAACAGGAAAGAAATAGGTCATTTTGAAATGCTTTTTTCTTAGCGCATATAGATGTTTTAAACATTTGAACTACACAAACATTTTTTTTAGGGCTAAGGGTAATATGCGTGCCATTAGAACAAATTCTTTTTTAGGGGAACAGTGAGTTTATTGCAAGCTCGTCAGTGTGAAACTGCCGGGGCTGTGCATGTCCATCGGAGAGATCGCTTCAGTTGATGAATTCCACGCGAGTACGCCAGCACCTCGGATTTAGTTAATAAATTGATTTTTGGGCTCTGATTCTGATTCCTGAATACACACATGCGTCAAGCTTCCTATTTGGCTTAAAGAATCAGCCTGTATGTAGGGACCTAATGATAGGTAAAGGTTGTTTTTCATGAAAATTTGTTTTACAGTATAATATAATAGCATGAGTATAATAAAGTTTGAAACACAAAATCATGTCAATATTATAAATTAAATAAATAAAAAAATTATACTCATACTATAATATTATACTGAAAAATAAATGTTCATGAAATAAAATGTACTGATTTTGGACATGTAAATCAACTGTATTGCATTCAATACAGCTATTTTGTATTGAATGCAATACAAAATTATTTAAAATTCCCTCCATTCCCCCAACGCAATGGCCGCATGCACCAACGTCACCGGGAACTCCCAGGTGACTCATCAGATGCGGCGGACACCGGCCGGAGGATACGAGAGGGCGGGGATGGCAAAAAAGGATGCCAGCAGACCAAGTAAGGCTCTATTTATCATTGTTTTTTCCTTTTTTTAGCTACCCTGAGTTTGGCTCGGGGTTACTGCTCTCAACATCTTTTTTTACCCAGAGCCACACTCGGGGTTACCGCTTGGGAGGTTTATTAGGGCCTCACAGGAGAATGTTTCTGGACATTTGGCTCCCTAAACAACACATAAAAAAACAGGGACAGTGCTTGCAATCCATATCGTGTAAATAGTGAGTGAGATCGGGTCATTTGGAGCAACTAATAGGGATGGAAGGGGTCACGGAGCAGGTAAAGTTTTAAACAATGTAAACAATGAGACATCGCCTAAATTAGTGGTCCCCAATCTTTTGATCGTCACAGACCACTAAATTTACTTGGGAATGTGCGGGGAGCCGTGTGTCACTCAAAGGGGAAGAAACTTCCCCCAGAGTGACATCATGATGCCAGAACCTGCCCACTTTCCCATGTCTGGAAAGGTCTGAGTTCTTGCGGATCTCTGGGGTTCACTCGGTTCCCAGATGTCCTAAAATGTAGTGCTTATTCACTTTCCTTAATGTTAAAACAACAAATGTTCTGGTAATGGTAAAAGTATACTATTGAATAGGTTTAGGATCATCATAAATAGGATATGGGGCAACAAGCCTGCTGACCTCCCCTCCTAGTCGTAAAAGATCCTATGGAATCTGCCTTGCCAAAGAAAATAGGGGCCCAATTTTGTTCTTGTTTTAAACATACAACATTTTATATTCCAAAAGCACAGGAGATGCTGTTAGTACAAGTTTATCTGGCCAATGATTCTGCACCGGGTGCCATCTCAATATCACATTCCATTTATTCTGTCCAGAGGTGTCACTTGCAGCAGCAGGGATATCATGGAAATAGCAGCATCTCCTGCTTCCCTTTAGCCGTGCAGCCATGTACCTTCTCGGCATCCCCAGCACATACTTTGAGGCTGTGCACAGCTGAAGGTGATTTTGGGTACAGAATAGATCCTGGCTTTATCCTACTTTGCCAATAGCTGCTAGGTCTTTAAAGCATTCTGCTCACAGCAACAGCACACAGAAAATGACTGCTCAAGGGCTGCCAGAAGCTTCATGTCACTTCTAGGGACCACACTGTAATCCACGGCAACCACAAGGCATCCAAGTGCAAACTCATGCACAAAGTGGTTAAACTGCAGTCATTTAGTTATTGGACCATTGCGTTAGGAGTAGTACTAGGAGTTCCACCCTTAGTGATAAGTAAAAGGGGACTTGTAGCACTCACACGACTCCCAGAATTTGCCATTTATTATAGTATAAAGGCTTAATTTATTAAAGCTCTCCAAGGCTGGAGAGGATACACGTTCATTAGTGAAGCTGGGTGATCAAGAAAACCTGGAATAAATCTGGCCTAGGATTAAAAACATTTGCTAACAGATAGTATTTACTGTTTAGATGCTTCATATATATATATATATATATATATATATATATATATATATGTTTGTTAGGATCTCTAATGCATCTCCAATTTCTAAATTATTTAAACATCTCTAATGTGGAATCAGTGTTGACCTAAGGCACTTTCTCCAATGAGGTCTTTACACATACCAAAACAGATCCAGTATTTTTTGTTTAAAATCCTGGAGACTGATCCAGACAAAGAAACAACAATGTAAATGAACAAACAGTAGCAAGGATAGAAAACACGCAAGCGGACAATAGAAGACATAGATCACTTTCACTGAGGCCTCAAACACTGTAAAGGTTGTGTACAAATAGAGAAAGGTAAAGAAAGACCTCAATTAAGGATCAAGATGTGGAAGAGGTTTTCATGAGCAGCTAAGCATGAATTTAAGGGCATTGCATTTAAAAGAACAAAGTATTCTAAGAAGCCATAGTTAAACAATGAATGTAACATAAATATATTTTTGTTGGCAGGATGAACCATTTTATTAATTTATTTGGCAGTGATGAAGTCAAAAATATACCAATTTCACTACTGTTATAGCATTAGGGTCTGTTCTCCGGCTGCTATTCCTGCTCTGGTACACTATACAGTTATATGCATTCAGTTGAGCTGTGCTGATCCTGCTGATGCAGTTTGTTTCTTTGGATGAAGCAGGTCCCATTGGGATACCATTTGTGGCAACAGAAATCAAATGCAACCCTTTTCTGCATTTTGCATTTGCCTAATTCTTTTGAGCTGCACTTCAAAAAGGAGCATTGGACAACAACACCCATCTATCTAAGCTCATCACTTGGAACTCTTTACAGTCACTATAGAGATGTCATTTCATTTGAACTGACCAGCACATGCTGAGTTAAACAGGGATTAAGTGACAGTTCTGGATTAAATGAGAAGAACTTCCCAAGACCTCCTTATGATTAGATAATGCTAGCCAAAGGCATTGGTAAATATTCAGACATGTATTTTTGACTGTACTATACCATTATGTCTTTTTCTTTAAAAAAATATTACATCTAATAATGAGCAATGTAGTGGAATGAATACTAATTCAATTGTGCACCAGCTTTGTATTAGAGTATAGTAGCTCCATGAAAATGTGGCAAGACAATAAATTGCTATACCGGTACCTATGTTGATGTATGATACGGCTTTGTTTGGCTGGTGAACATCTGAATTTGTCAGATTTGGTCATGTTAACAAAATCATTTACACATCTAGCTACTCAATGATGATAGAGATGCCAAACCCAGTCATGAATAAGTTGCATGTCTATCTAAATTGCACTAAAATTATATAGATTTTCTCAAGCTTTCATGCCCAACAAACATATAGAATACCAAAATCCATTTTTTTACATTTCGTTTTAAAAAGAATAGGGGAGATTGAAAGAAAAAAAAGAATTTGTTTTTTTTTCTTTTATCATATCCTGTAGATTTATTAGGAGGGTATCTTTCCAATGGAAGGTATTATGGATACAAGGGTCCCCACTGGAATATTTACCCTTTTTTGGACAAACCCCCACAGAAACCTTACAGTTATTCTAAATTCATCATTCTATCTAAAACTAAAATTAAAGTTTTGCCTTTAGTTATACTTTAAATGCCACTCTCTATCTATCTTAGAAAAATAATAAACTACTGGATCCAAATACATCAACCCTTGAAGTCTGTTGGTGTAGAGTTCCTGCTCAGGATGTGTGGACAATAAAACATGACTAGATGATAATAGTGTGTACTTGTACCGAAAAAGGAAAAGAGACTTCAGAATTTGCTTCCAGTTGAGGGGCACATAAAGTACAAACACAGCTGTAAGGACACAAGACTTGGTAGAACCACAGCATGCTTTGATGGTTGGAAAGACCTAGACAACTATTCCTTGTGGGTAAAGGCAGAACATTTGTTTTTTCAATCATCCTCTACGTCTGATACTGTATGTACAGTCAATGGGTCATCACGAGAGACAGTAGACAGCTAGTTACTGAGGCTGACTTTTGTAAATCCTTTGAAAAGACTCAGTGTTTATGTAGCTTTCATTTTAATTTCATGAGACTGGGATAGCCTGCCTGGTTTTTCACAACTTTTGTCTTATGTGGCTACTCAGAAGTCAGTAATTTCTTCCACATATGTGACATGAGAAATCACAAGTTAATAACATGGGTTCCCATAATGCTGTTCCAGCTCTATAAATGCTTGTGAATTGCCCTATTCCTGCACACCATTAGTAATGAGGGACTTGGTGACATTTTTTTTAAAGTTTCTCAGAATTCTGAACATTCAAATTTTGACGTAAATCTTTTCTCGGCTACCTAGAAAATATATGGTTGTTTTTTCCTATTGACTTAAAGATGTATGTTCTGTACCACATAAAAATACGTAAAAAAAAGTTACCCTCACCTGTTTTTTTACTAATATACAGTATTTCCATTTTTATAATAAATAAATAAATTTATATATAAACCTCTTCAAAGAAATCTGTCTTTCACTACGGTTAGCAAACCTGATATGGATTTCTATTGTTATTTTCTAATGGTAAGCAAATGTTTTTAATTTCTGGACCAGATCCATTCCAGGTTTTCTCGATCACCCAGCTTCACTGCTGAGAGTGTACCCTCTCCAGCCTTGGGGAGCTTCATTAAATCAGGCACTATGGGTCCCACATTTGCTGGATCACCTGGGTTCACCCATAATAGTCTATCTTCTCCAGTCTCTGAGTGTTTTATTATATCAGGCCCAATATATAAATCTGTAAAATATTATCAGCAAGAAGTAAAAGTAAATCTTTCTTTGCAGTCTGATTTTTACTGCCACTGTTACCATCCAAAACGCCTTGCAATGGGTCCTGGTGCCTGTTCAAGAACAAAAAAAAAGAATTTTCCTTGCATATCAAAACCTCTTGGTTTTCATTTGAGAAAAAAGAAACTGATCCCAAAATGAAAAAAAAAAAAAATAGTAATGGGCCTTGACTGTTTGTTGCTGTTGACAAACCTTGTGGTCACACTTTTGCCAGGAACAAGAAAAAACAAATGTAGTTGCTCTAATTTACTAAAACATTGGAAATAAAACATTTAATTTTTGATCTAGCTTTTTCAAAAGTGTAAATAGTTTATATATTTGTGAAAGTATACTTAACCATATGCCCAGTTAATGTACAGTACTGCGTAAGTTGTTGGCGCTATATAAATACTGTTCATTATTATTAACAATAATAATAGTAATATTAATAATAGTAATAATAATAATAATTTTGCCTTTTACAGCTTTATTCATAGACAAAAATGTGTCTTCAAGTCCATGTCCACGCAGTGATATTTAAATTTCTCTCTATTATTAAGTGGTTCAGTGTCCTCTCACTTTAAACAATAAAAATTTATAACATTTTGAACAGGAATTTGTTACATCTTTATAAACAAACTCAAAACTTTTCACTTCACAGACACCACAACTAAGTTCCAATGGTTTTCCTCTCCATTAAACCTACATTCACTGCTATCTCAGGCACTTTGCTACAGTGACCTCGCAGGCTTTATCAGATAATGCCAAAATAATTAAAGTTTTTCTTGCATCTGATTTTGCCTGTGAAGTTAAATCCCTCCCACCTGCAGGTGTATAGTGCAGCATCAACAGCTATCAAAAGCCAATTAGTTCGCTGAATGTGGCTGACACAATAGGGGAAACTCCGGGGTTTCTCAGGGCTCCCAGGAGTTATGTGCCAACATTGAGACTGAGAAGTGGCCTCCTGGTTAAACATTCTTCTCCAGCTTTTTAATATCAGGCATGTCACTAGCAATAACACAAAAATACCTCAAACGTTATTTGCTTTTATGGATAGTTCTACCTATATACAATGTGATTGAAGGAAAGCCATGGATTCATTTTAGGTTAACATTTTCCCTTTAACTGAGACACAACAGTCTGTTATATAATAAAAAAATTGAAGACATTTGTATCCAACCTTTTTTATTAATGAACTATTTTGTATTTCAAATTTGAAAAAAATGTTGAAATAATTGGTAGCATACTAAAAATAACAGCACACTCAAAAAACATGGAAATGCATGGACATGAAAAAAAAATGGCACTTAGTGATAATCCCCTGTAACGTGCAAAAATGTTACATAAGGTGATATTTCTTTGCAACCAATGCAATTAACAAGCGTTTAAGTGCAAGTATTTTAGGAAATATCATTGAAGGCTACAAAATTGTATAATGTATATGTAATAGTTGCAAATTCACCAACTTACACTTGGAATTATTGCTTCTTTATATTAGCTATTTCTGTTTACTGCAGATTTTACACACCATGATAGAGAATTTCCCTAATTTATGAATATGGAATTCTGACATATAGGAGAACTAAATATATTTCTTTGGTTTCCAATATCTTTACCAAATCTCAGCATGAACATTGTATTTAGGCATTGCATTTAATTATTTCTCAAATTAATTTGGTCACAATTAAAAATCTACAGTGTTTCTAGAATACATTCTATATCACATTGTATATGTAGTACTGCACCTGTATTTACATATCAGAACATTTGCAATGATCTAAACATTTAGGCCAACTTTAAATAACTGAGATTGTTAAGTACAAAGTTTACTCTTACATGAGTTAAATCTATGCAATTAAGTTATGTTTTCTTCTAATCACATTTATCACAAGGTACTATAATTCAGCTCACATCGTATGCTACAGGTAAGGCATAATATATCTTTATCAAATTAATTACATTAAAATATAAACAACAACATTTCGCCCACAATGCTGCAGTGCCAACAATATCATAATTCTTTTCTGTGTTGTGTGATCTTGAAACAGCTTGGCAGAGTCACTTTCATTTTCCTTCTAAAGGCTAAATCTAATCCATATGGCAGAGTTTTCATGCCAAACCTGGAAAGAAGAATAAAGTGGGAACACCACCAGCTTTACTGTCTTTAAGCCCTCAAAATACATCCAGTGAAATGTCAGAGAAGATAACTATAAATAGCAGAACATTTCTAATTTTTCTTCCCAGGGTTATTAAGCAGTTCTGTCATAAAGGAGATGTACACAATGGCGAGACGTAACGTTTCAATTCGCGAAAGTCTCTTCTCATATGCAAATGTTGGCACCTTTTTTCGAAGTATGTCAAAGGCTTCATTGAGGTTAAACATTCTCTTTCTCTCCCTGATGTTGGCAGCTTGCCGCTGGGCATAGGTAATGACTCGTTTTCGTTTTGGTCGGCCAGTAGGAGAACATACTTTATTTTCTTCCTCGTAGTCCGTTTCCTCGTCGTGAAATCTGGTCAAAGGTGATCTTTTTTCATTAAATGATAACCCACCTTCTCCAAATGATGAAAAATCATAGAATCTTTCACAAATGTCCCGGCTTGGAGATGACGTTACTATTGTGTTGTAAGGATCATGGTTTTGCCTATAAGAAAATTCCATCACATCAGCGACAATTGCCGAAGACTCGATTACGCCTCCCTTGTACTCCATTTTGTAATGTTCCTGACAAGCAATCTTTGTGGTTTATAGAGGGTTTCTCTTGAGCTCCTCTTCCTGATATCCTACTTTTGCAAAACAACCATCACAGTATAATCATGGTGGCTAGCATTAATATTTATATCCGTGAAGGTAACAGGATTAGGCAGAGAAAGAAAGAGCGAAAAAACAGCTTCATCCTAAAGTTGATCGGAATCGACATGCGTAATCTGAGGGCACGTGGATTGTCCATAAAAAAGTGTCTTTTTTAAATCATGTTAAAGCGAGGAAGGAAAATGTCTTTTTTAAGAGATGTCACCTGCTGAGCCGTCAGAGCTGATGATCACAGAACTCTTTGGCAGTAGCTGCTCCTGCGCTGTGCACTTTGGTAGAGATTTCTCCGACTGATATAGGACAAGTGTACTCTTACTCTTTAAGATCTTCTGAAGAGGGGACTTGTCTGTAAAGAAGTCGAATAGAAATGTTTATCTTGTTTCCCGTTGCTGAGGCAGTTGAATGACAGGACCTCCATTAGCCTAAGCAAGCATTGTAGCAAACCCAATATTGCATTCCCAATTGTAACTGTTGGAAGCTTAAAAAGCTTTATCCTGCAAATATGTTTAAATATATTGCCTACAGTGCAGTAAAATATTTACCCTGGTGTTAAATGTAGACTCCTTGTCCCATTACTCATGATTGTTATACACTTTATGTTTGGATGTACGATACATTGTACAAAGTAAGTCATTGACAACGAGAAGAACAATGCACAGTTAGGACAATAAAAAACAAAACACTATTTCTTTATCCTACTTGCTTTATCACTCGTATATCTCTCTATATTGATTCAGTTAGGCAGAGGGCCCTGTTATGTTCAATAGCCTATAGAAATTATAATAAAAAAATTCCTAAACAATATTATGTGCAATTTCCTTTTGATCAATGTAGTGCAATGTGAAATGCCGTGTGCTACAAACTGAATAAACTGTTTAGGTGGACCATCACTATAAAAAGCATAGTAAATTCAAAGGAGGTTTTACAACATGAATGGTCAACTTAACCTAATTATCAATTAAAAGAAAGGAAATGATATGAAAAACACACTCCAATAATGTTTGCATTTGCTCATTATATAAGAACTGTTATCTATTCCATTATTTGTGAACAAGAAACTTTGTGGATTAAACAAGGATTGCCATTTTTGTCTATTAGTTCTGGATTATTTTGCTAGCTAGTCATATTAGCCAGCAGGTGAAATCTGCGTATGCCTCACAGTACAGAATACAACAGACTGAAGCCATGTACAAGAGATATATGTTAGAAAACCACAAATAGCAGATCAGCTTTGCTGCTGATCAATAACATTGCACTGTGTCACAATCAAACGGGTGCCAAATTGTTTGGTGGATTGGCATATATAAAATATATATTTTGGGTGTTGCATTCACTGCTGCCTTGATAAAGTGATCCTCAGAGTACATGAAATTTGGTATCACAAATTACATAATCTTCAAAGCACTGATGAGTTCATCAATTTTGTTTTTTTGTTTTTTATCATTGCATGTGTCATGTCATCACACCTCCCATCTAGAAGAATGTCAACCCAATGCTCAATTATTGTAAAAGCCAATAAAAGGTAAAAGGTTGGGGGTTGTTGCTTGGTAGTTCATGACAGCTCTGAGATAAAGGGAGCCTTTAACTATATTTACTATATTTGCTAATTTATTCACTATTTTATCTATTTATCTATGTATCTATCTATCCATCATTATGAATAATATTACTACATAGCACCAACATATTAGGAGCTCACAGTTCAGGATGAGCGAGAATGCCTCTGACATTTTCACGAAAATTTCCTCAAACTTCCGATGGGTCCGCGAAATTTCGGAGGAAATCATTACAGAGGGAGTAGCGCGGCTGCATTTATTCATGATGAGCAGAGCCGGGGGACTCTTGTGTTCTTGGATAGGGATTCTCTATCCAAGAACACATACTACAGGGCTGCAAGAGCAATCAGGGGAGTGGAGCTGTCAGTTCCCCTGATTGCTTTTGCAGGTCTCAAAAAAATTTGATGTCGATGGCCGAATTTACACAGGACGTTTTCGCTTACATGTTCGGTAAGCGAGAACAGCCTGATTCCCGCCAGATCAAATTTGAAATTTTTGCTCGCTTATCCCTACTCACAATCTAATTTCCCTACCATAGTTATATGTCATTACCACAATCTAAGGTCAGATTTTGGGGGGAAGCCAATTAACCTAACTGCATGCTTTTGGAATGTGGGAGGAAACCCACGCAAACAGGGGAGAACCTACAAACTCAATGCAGATAGTGTCCTGGCCGAGTGTACTATTCACTGAGCCACTGTGCTATCTACCAATCTACCAATTTATCTATCTATCTATCTATCTATCTATCTATCTATCTATCTCTCTCTCTCTCTCTATCTATCTATCTATCCAAATATGTATATATATATATATATATATATATATATATATATATATATATATATATTTTTTTTTTTTTTTTTTTTCTAAAGCTGATAGCAATTACAGACATATGTATATTCATGTAGGATATAACATTTTTAGTAAAGAATGAACTTTTTGATTACTTAAGGGAAAACTTTTATAATCCCTTGCAATCAAAATAGGAAATATTCTCCATAAAAGAGGAAATCTGATTTTGGTTACAAGAAATAAAAAAAAAAAAAAAAAAAAAAAAAAAAGAGCTGGGGAAAAAAAAGCAATATCTAGTCATGAAACGGACTAGTCATGGTTGGGTTTGATGTATTCCAGTGACGCGTTTTAAGAACCTGGCAAAGGACTCTCTTTGATGTCCACCTTTGTGTTCCTGGTAATAGTGTCCGCACCTGGCAGATCCAAAAGAACAGAAACGCATCTGCCATGGAGAATTGAAATAACACGTTAAGACAGACTAGGCCGTAATAAAGATCCAATATAGAATATGGAATTTACAGATCTGCGCAGAATGGAAACTCACTAATGTGGAAGTAGAAGCATTTTATGTTTTCCTCTCCTTTCACTTACTTCAAACGAAACCTCAGCTTCAACTAGGGGTTTCTTTTCATCTTCTGCACACAAGAAACCGAAAACATATGCAGACTTCAACTTCAATTGTAAATTGGTCTTCCAGGTAAATGACTGCACGTGGTGATAACTGTCCCGTCTGCCTTTGTTCTTATCGTTTTCAAAGTACAACATAAAACACTGTATATAGAGGGAAGCAGAGGTGAGGGAGGGAAGCTGGGTGAATGAAGAATTATGGTCAGGTTATTGATGTATGTTCTGGATGGGAACAGAGGTATGGTCATTCTCAGCATCTCCTATCAAACAAGTATTCTGATACCGCTGATAACACCTAGGACTGTGCACTGTATTTTAATCACATAAAGTGTACTTCACAGATACTTTCCACAAATCTTTCTATTATTTGTGCATATTGTAGCTATTATCTGCACACAAAAATTGCTACAAAGAAATCTAAATATTTCACACTGGGCATATGATAGAGAAATATGCAAGCAGAGTTTACCTCCAAACGCCAATTGAACTTTCAGTTTTAATTAGCTAAATACATTCCAGGTGCTTTAAGCCAAAAAATATGCAAAGACTTACAGTTACCAGGAAAAAAAAAACTAAAAAAATCAGCTCATCCTCTGCCTGTAGCTGCAGACCCTAGTTCTTTTTGGGGAAGCAGGAATTAGTTTGTAGATGTCTGAAATGTCAAAAAAAGAGTTTTCAGTGGAAAATGTGAATGTGGTGATTACAGAACTTTTAGTGTGACGCTGGAGGGAACATATCATTCACCTGCATAAAGATCCCTGCTTCCCCAGAAAGTGCAAGGATTCTTCTCTGCAGCTGTTAGTATGGGACTGGCTTTTCTATTCAAGCTGTGGCTGCTTTAAAACTAAAACTAACAAACCTTTTGTTTAAATGCAACATAGAAATTGTTTATGTGATTTCAATTGAGGGTTTCAATAGATTTTCATGAGACACACATAACATTTATTTAGTAAGGTGTCATAGGTTTCAGGGATTCGGCATCCAAGGGTTTTGGGAGATAGTGTCAGCTGGTGCCAAATGACTCTCACCAGATTGCAGGGATCTGGCATACCTTATCTTCATAATTGCAGATGTTCTTGTACAACAATATGACTTCCAGTAGATGTAAAAAGTGAACTGAATACAGGTCAGCAACACTGAGAGGCTGCAGTCAATACGTAAAAAAGTATTGGTCAGAGAGGCTGCCAAGAAAAGTAGATCCTAAATATAACAGAGACTATTGGTTGTTTTTTTTTTTTTTTTACCTATGGTATTTTCTGCTTACCTATTTCATTATCATATTCTCAGGAAGGCTTGGGAAACGTTTACCATAAAGCTAACCTGACAGTAATTTTTACATTTAGGAAGCTAAGACTTACTTTAATATAAATCACTACTACTACCATATCTTCTATGTAATAGGGAAAAACAAAGTCAATGTTCAGCCTGTGTGACAACCATGGCTCCTTTCTTTTGAAATTGTATTTTTTTGAACAAATATATGAAGAGACATAAACAAAGAAACAAAAAAATATCACAAACAATATACATACAGAGGCATATGGGTTCTTACAGGGTGCTAAGTAACAACAACCTAAAAAAATATAACTATATAAGATAGCCAGGGAGCAAAAGAATGACATAAGTGCCAGGGTATAACTTATACAAGTTATATGTATACAAGGTATACAAGATCCCTGAGGGTGTGGCTATCTTTAGAAACCTTTAATGAAAGAGTACCAGGAAATCCAAAGTTGGTTGTGAGGTACCAAAAGGGAAGAGGACGATAAAGGTGGGGCAGGGGATTATAGGTGACCAGGAATCATTTGTGTGGTACAAGGTTATTGCCCTAGAACATGTGAGTAATAAGTATCCAAGTCCTCCAACCATGGCTTCTTTAATACATAATCTAAGCAAATTACTGTAGTCAAAAGTGGGCAGGAAATGTCTTATTTATCATATTACAGGCAAATATATTGGATCATAAGCTAAAAAAAGAAAACTAATACAGGCATCACACAGAAAAACTGATAAACAACAAAATATTACATTTTTAGGGGTATAGATATCTTTTAACTAGCTGAGATTATCAAGGGCTTGACTTCCTTAAATATAAGCTTTATTATTATATTATAAGATGTGGATAAGATATGGATAGCCTCAGCCATTAAAGTAGATGGGGCTTAACCCCCAGGTTAAAATAAAACCTGCTTTTGATAGATGCAGAAAGGAGGCTTGTTTGGCTAAAAAGACACTGTGAGGCTGATTTATTAAAGCTTTTTAAGACTGGAGAAGATCTGTCATGGGAGAACCTGGGTGATCAATCCAGTAAAACATATTTCATTCTGTATTAGAAAAAAATGTGCATTGGAGAAGTTTAATTAGAAATTTCTCTTAGCAGTGTACTTCTTTATTACCATTGCCTGTGGCATTTGAAAATATATTATTGAGCTTTCTACACTTTTTTTGCCTATTTATATCTCTTCGTGGCTGAATGTAGCAAAGTCCTAATCCTTTGGCACGTATCCAGTTTTGCTCACTTAGCTGCTTGTTGGGAGAAAGCCTCTTGTTTACACTGCTCAATAGCTGACCCTGAAATGTACATACAACTGAATGGCTCATCCTCCCTGTTGTGCTCAAGCAAGGTCAAACCAATCAGAAAAAGTCTGAAAGAAATCAGTTTATGCTGTGCTCCCTCTTTATGTTCCATAACTCCAGTGCCATGGGTGCACCCTCCTTTATTTATAAATATTATGTTCCATGGCTTAAATGTAAAATAAAATAGGATGCACAACATCAATTTAAAAATAGATAAACTTTAAACTAAAATAAAATTGAGTTTCTATTTAAAATGGGACTCCTTTTATCGTGATACAAGAAATGGAATGAGCACAGAAATATATTTCCTCATGAACCTGTAATACCAGAAAGTCTCTGAGCTGTCAAGGAAATGAGCACTGGTGTGAGGTCGGGGATAAATGCTTAGACTCACAATTATCTTTTTTTTCCCTTAACACTGTGACATTCATCATAATTTTGCTGTTGTTGTAATCCCAAAATGATTCCCAGAGTCTTATTTTTATTAATTTTCAAACAATGCAGAGACATCAAAGAGTTTCAAATGTAAACATCAAAGGCATGTCCAAAATCAGAGATTTCAGGCTAAGACAGTTTGGGTTCATTTAATATCCTCTGCTTTCCAGGGGATTAAATTACAACATATAAAATTCTTGGAATCTGAAGTACTGTATATGAAGTATTTATTGCCTGTTATTCTAAGACCAAAATGGCTGTGACAGCAAAGTCCACAACTTTCCAATTTTAAGATCATTTGTGGGGTTATTTGGGATATTAAGAGTAGGATTTTAATGGAACAACTGGATGTAAATTTAAAGCAAAGTGAAACTACAAAGAAACAGAACATCCCATATTGAAGGACCATTTCAAGCAGTACAAAAATGTAACATGATGTCAAAGGCCAAAAATAGACTTTATGGCTGTATAGCTAATATCCAAATGCTCGAACAGACACTGATAAGCAAATATAGTCATATTAAAAGACATATTGTGAGTGTTTGTTGTCCTTTAGGTAATTTTGGGGAGATGTTTAACATACTACTATGTGTGCCATTCTATACTATTATGTTGAATATGAAGATATGTTGTTTAAACTGCCCATGGGGCTCACAGTGCCCTAGCCAAATCTTACCCTTACTTAAAGTAGATGTGGTCTCAGAACAATCTCATATAATGTTTAACATGGTAACTTACTCTTAAAGTTAACTTTTTAAATATGCAACTTTCATGAACATAACTCCTAGTGATTTTACCTCCAGGGTTCCCTAGGGATTCTTCAGAATTTCTAGGGGGGTTCCTTAAATAATGAGCAATTTGTGACTCTCAGGTCAGTTTAGGTGGCGTTAATGATCTTTTTTGGTATCTGTAATGGTAACATTCTTCCCATTGACCAGCCATCTAAGTGACATTTTTTCAAGTTACTGTACTGTGAGCTGTAGATATAGTAATTATATCAGGGATTCTTTAAAGAAATGTTAAAAAGGTTAAGAAAGGCTGATCTACATATTATAGGATGACAAAATGCTGTACCTGTCCTCTGATTGCTCTCTTGCCTTGTCAATCAGTTATATTTGCATCCAGTTAAGACCATTAAAAGCTGTTTAATGTGGATGAATGTTCTGCAGTTCTCATTGCCAGGAAACCTGTCATGGGTTGAAATATGCAGTTGGCACTGGAGAACATGTATATGGGCAGGAAGTGGCTATGAAGGGGCTGCCAAATTAATACAGAAATGCAAAAACAGATGATAAAAGTTCTAAAAGAAACAATGCCAGTTGTTTATGATGCACAGGGCTTTACCAAACCACATGTCATCTAGTTATGATTTACTTCTATCCACATAAAATGAGAAGGCTTTGCCCAAAAAGCCAATCTATAGCTCTGGTGCTCGGGGATATCGTGCCGGCATGCTGTGGAGGTTGTTCATGATCCCCAGAGAACCAAATAAACTGACCATGCACTGTTTGGGGTTTTGCTTAGGGTTTACCGCTATTTTAAGAATCGTTAAGAGGAGATTGCACATATGGACTGCATATCATTAGGTTGTCTATTTCCTAGGAGAACGAATAATATGATATTGTTTAGTTTTACCTAACTTTCCTATAAATTTATAGTTAATGTTGTTCGACAGAGATGGTTTAAAACTTGCAGGGTATGTAGGGAGGTATTTCTTGCATCTGTAATCCCACTTACACCAAATATTTCCATGTAGAAAAACATAAACAGTACAATATAAATTGCAAACTCATTTTTAACTACATTATAAAAAGAAGGTGATAATGGCATTGTATAATGAAACAGAGCT
Organism: Pyxicephalus adspersus; assembly: GCF_032062135.1. Lineage (NCBI taxonomy): Eukaryota > Metazoa > Chordata > Amphibia > Anura > Pyxicephalidae > Pyxicephalus > Pyxicephalus adspersus. The sequence goes on from NC_092862.1 coordinate 116,506,329, forward strand.
GTTATGTACAAAGGATGAGTTTTCCTTTACTTCAAATTGAAAAGTGAATATCGCTATCTGCACTCCGATGGACAATGTGCTTATGGTGTTTCATTTAGCTCTGTCAGCCTAATGGAGCAGAAACAAGTTTGTGATTAGAGAAGTCATCAGAATAATTTGACAGGTCATGCAATTTTTTTTCGACTTTTTCTTTATGGAGTCTTTCACTCCTGAAAAGCTGAATGATCACTGGATGGTTTGAGCATCCTGTAGATCAGCACAGTTGACATTAAATATGAAGGGCATGCAAAAATATTAACTAGGGAAGAAAGTATGGTGATTAAAAGGGATGCAACTAGTAGAAGTAGCTATATTTAAGTTGAACAGTTTTTCTTCCATTTATTGGCCCTGGTTTATTTAAATTCTCCAAGGATGGAGAGAATACACTTTCAACAATTGACAGTTGGGTAATCCAGCAAACCTGGATAGGATTGCCTAAAAGTAATTTGCTATTTGTTAGCAAATGTTTTTCAATCCTGGACCAGATCTATTCCAGGTTTGCTGGATCACCCAGATTCACTGATGAAAGTGTACTCTCCCCAGCCTTGGAGACTGAGAATAAATCAAGGCCATTGCATAAATCCTCCCATTGACTACACAGAGATTTGACTGTGCACATAGTTCTTGTAAAAGTCAACATTTGTGAAGGTAAACTGTTTGTATAATCCTTCAGCATCCTTTCATAATCCTCCACCATATCCAGGAGCTGTACAGAGACACAATTAGTACCTCACTGACACTAAAACAACAAAAACAGGTTCGCAAAAAAAAACCTTTAGAAAAAAATTAACCAAATAAAATTAGGTATAATTAAATAGGATCATAGTATCAAAAAAATAGAATACAAGATTCAAAATGAATGGAAAAGCAGGTAAAGGCATGGGGCCTGATATATTAAAGCTCTCCATGACTGGAAAAACAAAGACTATCATGGGAGTACCTTTGTGATCCAGCAAACCTTAAATGGATCTGGTCCAGGATTGAAAACATTTGCTAACTACTAGCAAATGATATTTAGGTTAAGAAATCTTTTCCAGGTTTGTTAGATCACCCAGGTTCACCCATGATACTCTGATATCTTCACCAGTCTCAGAGAGCTTTAATAAGTCAGGCCCAATGAGCCTGATGTATTACAGCTCCCCAAGGCTGGAAAGGATACACTTTCATTAGTGAAAGCTGGGTGATCTAGCAAACTTGGAATGGATCTGGCCCAGGATTTAAAACATTTGCTAGCAATGAGGAAATTTATTCCAGGTTTTCTGGATCAGCCAGCTTTGCTGATCAAAGTGTATCCTCTTCAACTTGGAGAGCGTAAATAAATCAGGGCCATTACGTGGTGAGGTTACTGTCCACTTTTGATGTCACTGCTCACATAAAGCATAGATCCAGCTTGGGCAAAGAATCAAAAATGACTTTAAGAATAATTATTTTAAAACAAAAAGCAGCTTGTGCAGTGTCTTCTGAGGACAGGACACTGATAAACTACTACTACTTCTTGGGGTTAAATGACATCCAACCTTAGTAAACCTACTTTTAGGTTTACTAAAGTCAAGTACTTTGTATTCACCTCCAACTCTGTATTTAACCTTCTCCATAGGAAGAATGCAAGGATAACCAGTCAACGTTAGACTGGACTAAAGACACCTGGAAAAAAGTTTATTTTTTTCTTATAAAAAGAGAGCAGGGTGCTCCAGGGAAAGGAGGACAAAAATAGGGAATGTTTGTGCATATGTATGTGTTTTGGGGGTGGGGGATGATCCTGAACCTGGAGGCTTTAACTAAGTACTATTACTTTTTAATATGTCATACTTGTCATGGAGCACAAACTTTCTGATTTATTGGTTGAAGTGTTATTATTCACAATAATACATCTTGCAATTATTTATTTTTTTAGGTGATTTATTTATTTGTTTAGTTTAATTGCATATATACATATTTATATATATATATATATATATATATATATATATATATATATATATTTTTTTTTTTTTTTTTTTTTTTTTTTCTCTCTCTTAACATGACCATAAACATTAAAAATAAAACTTTTCAAAGCCACATTTTTTATGTGCTATTGAAGTGAATGGAGTAGAGCAAGCACAGGGTTTGACTAAACCCATATGTCTACACACTGACTAATCTTACTTTTGTCTGCAGGATGATAATGCAGCTGCATGGAGATTTCCCATGACTTTCTTTTTTCAAGATTTACATTCTTCTCACCTTTGGCATTTAAGTAACAAAACTTGTTTCTTAGCATTAGGATTCTGGAACTGAGAACTATTGGCAGGATATCATACACATAAACACACAGTTTATAAATAACTTAGAAAGTTTATATCTGGGATATACACAGAAATAGTTTGCCTTAAACACCAATCTTGGTTATTGTAAATATCGCAAGAACACTTCTCATATAACATTAAATTTAAGGTCTTCATGATTCAATGGGAAATTATAGTATTTGTTTAAAAATAGACTATTGGATTATATGACTCACAAAAGAGTCACAAATTCCTTTTTCAGTTTAATGGCATTGTTTGTTTGGTACACTACCTATTCCCCATGGATTTTATATGTGGGATTAGGTCATGCTGAATTACATATGCTTTGCTCTGTTTGATGGTCTGCGGTATATAATAGTGTTTTGTTTTTAACATGACATCTCCAAATCCCTATTGTGGGAGAAGTGAAAGAAAGCATGAATAGCATTGCTATTAATCATATGAAAATTATAATGGCAGTGCATATTCCTTTGTTTTATACATATTAATAAATTTATTTGAGACTCTCTGGAGACAATAGCTATTTTATTTTCCTCAGTACACATACCACTGCAATTAACATTATTTTACATACAGTCATCCATTTTCGTATAAACTTGCACAAAGATTAAGGAACTGCAGTGGCCCAGAGGAGCGGTAGATTCCTTACTGCACATAAGCAACCAGTCACAGACTTCCTAGTAATATACAGTCACCAAAGAGCTGCAAAGGTTGTCTAGTGATCATGGATGAAGGTAAAACCCCCAAGGAGTCACACATTATTCAGGCATCTTATTGCCTATGAAGAATTAGCTTCTTGGTTTACCAAAATGTGCTATAGTGCCTTATAAATCTTTTTGACAGCATGAAAAAAATTCTAGTGGGAGCTAAGGAGCTTAAAAATAATACAAAGCAAATATAAAGAATAATATGGGTGAATGAACATGTGTTAAAGAATCACTAAACCTGAAACAAAACATTTATATTAGGTACATTGTATGAAATAGACATTTAAAATACTCACAACTTAATGGGAGCTATTTGTAAATGTTTTCACGTAGGAACCACCTAAAGTTCACACACAATGCACACATGTAAATTGGAAGAATCTGGAAATTGTTTAAATTATGTGTGAAAATTGACTAAAATTAGGACATCTATTAAGACTTCTCTATCTAAATATATTGATTCAAGTGTCATTGAACATGGCATGGTTGTTGATGCCAAACAGGCTTGTTTGAGTATTGAAACTGATGAACTTCTGGGATTTTCAAGTACAATTATGTCTAGGGTTTACAGAAAATGATCCAAAAAAGAGAAAACAGCTTGCTGGGGGAAAATGTTTTGTTGATTCCAGAGGGCAGAGGAGATTGGCCAGACTGGTTTGAGCTGATAGAAAGGCAACAGTAACTTAAGTACTCATTACAACTGAAATATGCAGAAGAGAATCTCTGAATAAACAACATGTCTAACCTTCAAGCAGATGGTCTACAGCAACAAGAGACCACACAGAGTGTCACTCCTGTCAGCTAGGGACAGGCAACATTTTTCACGGGCTATCCAAAATTGGACTCATTGGAAGATTGGAAAAATATTGCCTGGTCTGATCGGGCCCAAGGAGAGGGAAGTGCAGCCGGTACATCGCTCTGGGGCCTATGAAGCTCAAGGGAGCCCATGAAGCCCAACGGATCCCATAACTTTTATTATAATTTGAACATCATTTAACTCATTTAATTTTTATTGTATTTTTTAAAATTTTGCAAGTCTGTTTAGTTTTTAAAATAAAAAGGCACGTGGGTTACAGGGTACTTGACAGCGGTCAACAGTTAATGATGTAGGAGACATTCATGAAGGCCGTCCTGGGAGATAAGTCATGTGGTCTACAAGGGAATTCCCTGCTCGGGGGGAAGTGATGAGGAGAAGGGGTTCCGGGTGCAGTGAGAAAAAAGTAATCAGCCGGCAAACAAATACGTCACATAGTCGCCGCATTCTGAGACACCGTGAATTCAGGAAAGCAGGCTAAGTATTCAGTATTGAGTCTGATCTAGCAAAACAGATTAATTTTGATTATGTACTTAAGAGTTTCGCCATAAAAAAGGCCAGGAAAGCACATTTGTTTGGCAGACAATAAATGCTATTGTAAACGTCTTTTACCAATTTCAAATATATTACTTTAATATTACATTTATACCTATACATACTTATCTAAATATATCAATGTAATCTACGATTGTTGGAAATAAATAATAATATACACACATACATATGTGTAGAATTTTGTATAAGGTCTGGGTCTGATGAGTGTTGATTTCCACTGGGACATTTGTATGGTGACATCAGTACCATTGAAACATGGATCCATCTTGCCAATGGTTCAGGCTGGTGGTGGTCATGTAATAGTGTGAATTTTTTTCTTGGCAGGCTTTGGCCCCCTTAGTACTAACAGCATAATTTAAATGCCACAGCCTATCTTAGTATTGCTGCTGACCATCCCTTTATAACCACAGAGTAGCCATCTTCTGATAGCTACTTCCAGCAGGATAGCATGCCAAGTTACAAAAGTAAAATCATCTCAAATTTGTTTCTTGAATACAATAATTAATTAACTGCACTCACATTGCATCCACAGTCATCAGATCCCAATTCAATAGAGCACCTTTGGGATGAGTAAGAACAGAAGATTTGAATCATGCATGTACAGCCCACAAATCTGCAGCAAGTGCATGATGCTATCATGTCAATGTGGACCACAATTCCTGAGGAATGTTTTCAGTACCTTGAATCTCTTTCACAAAGAATTATGGCAAATCTGAAGGCAAGAGGGGTCCAACCTAAAGTGGCCACTATATGTATATATCTTATATTTTGCATACAGAAAGCAAGATAAGCGACCCTGATCTATGGTAGCTGTCAAATGAGAGCAGTTTTTTTTACCAACAGGATTGCTAGATCAGGAGTCAAATTCATATAAACTAGTTTGTAATTTATTAGTGGTCTGTAAGGCTGCACACCTCTATTTTGGACCAATAGTGGACTGCAGCAGGCTGCAGGATGAGTGCCAGATAAGATAAATTGAATTGCTTAATTACATGGGCGCCTTAGTTCTTGGATCATGGAGCAGCCTGGCAACTTTGAAATGTGCTGGGCATACTTACACATGCAGATGTAGTTCCATTTTCATGATACCAGAGGTACAACAAAAGAAAATGCCAGAAAATATAATTAAATTAAAGTGGTCAAAATTGACATTGTGGGCGGTATATGTATGTTAGCATACAATGGAAATAAATATTTATTATTTCTGACCAACTTGTTACCAGTTATTGCTAAGTTTATTCTGGATAAAATTCCTTTTTGCATCCAAACATTTTCAAGACAAAGAAGTCTGTTAGCGAGAAAGACAGTGATGAAATATCTCTTCTGTGGTTACAATACAGACAGTAATTCAAACCAGAAACTTTTGCAGCTGTGTGTTTAAAACTGGAGCAGAAACATATCCAGTGCACTTTTTGTACACTTTGCTTATTAATGATCTATAATTAGACACAGGGGTGGCTTCTTTTAGCAAGATGTTCACAGATCTCCTGCTTGGTAGCGTTTGAAATAAAAGGATACAGATGTTAGAATTTAGTTTGAGAACACACTAGAGGTCTACAGCTGCCATTGTGCTGTCATGGGACTTTGGTTCCACTTTAAGAAGGAATTGGAGGTCTCCAAGTTTTATATGTTCCAAGATGAAGCTACCATAGATTGAAATTAAGGGCCACACTTTATTTGGACTTTGATGAAGCAAAGTGGTTGCCAAATGTATTTGAAAATAAATACAACTAAAACCTCTGTTTATAATGCAAATCGTTAAAACAGTGTATTTTTAGATTAGTTAGCTGGCTGGTAATTTTGCTAGAATATCTATGTATTGTGTTTGTTTTGTAAATAATTTTATCCATGTGAAACTTGCTTTATTAGGCTTGTTTTAAATTATATAAAACATTAAGTTACCATTTTTGTTGTGCTTACTATGGTGCAAGGACACACTAATAGTATTCAGCTGTCCGTGTGTGGGCTTTGGTTTTGTCCTTGCACCATAAAGGAGGAATGGGTGGTTTCCAGGTATACCTGTTGCAACTCATTTATTGCTTTATATAGTCCACTTTTAGCTCTGGAAACACTGGGCCTGATTCACTAAATGAGTTTAGGCTGTTTGATTAGCACAATGGGGCTGATTTATTAAAGCTCTCCAAGTCTGGAGAGGATACACTTTCATCAGTCAAGCTGGTTGATCCAGCAAACCTGGAATGGATTTCTTCAAAGCCATTTGCTAGCCAATGTTTTGAATCCTGGACCAGGTTTATTCTAGGTTTGCTGGATCACCCAGCTTCATTGATGAAAGTGTATCCTCTCCAGACTTGGAGAGCTTTATTAAATAAGGCCCAGTGAATTTCCATATTGTAAAGGGATATATGAACTTAACTTAGTGAATGAGATCAAGCTCTGCTGACACTAGCATTCAAATCACAGGCAAGCAAAAATTATGTCTTTTTACATTTCTTGCACATGATTGAAAATCTTTTGCATAGTTTCACTGCATTTACCAAGTTAAGCAAAATATCTCTTGCTAATCGAAGCACCATTAGTAAATAATATTGTGTATATTTTACTGCATTTCGCATATAGGGTTACGTTTAGAGAGGTCAGGTTGTAGAAGCAGATTTCAAGGCATTTATTATCAATACTGCAAAGAGTGAGATCTGTGGTTATCAAAACCTTATCAAGCCTATCCTACTGTATGTGTCTGACTGGGGATACCTGAAATTTATTAACCTTTACATCCTTTAGAATTGCTAGAACCAATGCAGTTGGTAAGGATATAGTCCCATTTTTTTATGTAAATGTATAAATACTAAACAATCTGTCCAAGTGCAACTTTCAATGTAGAAGAACATTAACGTGCACCTAATAAGTACCTACTTGACAAGTAGGGAAGCCTCTGTCATTCTCGCGGAAATTTCCTCGAACTTCCGATGGTTCCGCGAAATTTCGGCGAACTGATTTCCCGAAAACATCGGAAGATCGAGGAAATTATAACAGGAGGATTCACAGGATTCCCTGGGAACTCTCCTGTTTGCGATCCCAGGGGCACTAGAGGTTAATTGCCCTCTAGTGCCGGGGATCGCAGTGGATTCTCAGAGCTGCAATCATTCTTGCAGCCCTGGGAATCCTGCTTGTGATCCCCCGCACTAGAGGTTAAATAGGGACAAGTATCCCCATTCAAAACCTCCAGTGCTCCCTGATTGGGAGCCAATCAGACAGCACTAGAGGTTTTGAATGGGGAGACTTGCAACCCATTTACCCTCTAGTGCCGGGTATCGCACACTGAGCCGCGCATTCATTGATCAGCGCAGCCCGCAATCTTTTTTTTTTTTTTTTTAATTTGAGCTTAATCGGCAAATTTACACCAGCTGTTCTCGCTTACAATTTCGGTAAGTGAGAACGTCCGAATTCACCGCAAGATCGAGTTTTAAAAACTTGCTCGCTCATACCTATTGACCAGTAAACAACCTTTTCAAGAATCAAACAGTTATTGTCGATTAAAGGTGGCTAAAGATGTAGTGACCCTCAAATAAAATTAGTGGGAGCTAAAATTGATCCACATTTATTTATTTGAAATTGTTTTTTTGTTAAAGTTTTCAGAAGAAAAATACAAATACATTTCAGTGAAACCATAGGAAAATAAACAAAACAGTAGAATGGATTTACAACAGTAAGAAGTATTTGGACTTGGCTCACAGGGCCTGGGTACTTATATATTCTTTATAGTCCATCCAGTAACATTTGCAAAAAGTGTCATCCTATGCTGCAAAGGTAAAAGACCTTAGTATAAGTTATGGGAAACTCATAAGAGCGTCCAGGAGTATCATGTACCAAAAATGGCCCTAGCCATGGTAAAATACCATTGTCTGTTGCACCAAGTGTACCACCAACATGTTGAATATAGAACAAAGACAAGGAAACAAAAGAGACAAGAAGAGAAAGGCGACAGGAAACTGTGCCCGGGGCCAGTCAAAAAGTTTTTGCAGCAAAAAAGTCATCCCAATCTTTTCAAAAATTATGAAATTCGGCAACTTTTATCCTGTAAATTGGCTGTCATGTATCCCAGAAGACACATCTACATATTTATTTCATTTAATAGCACATCCTATCATATACTTGCCAACTCTAACAACAGTATAGCAATATAACATTGGGACTACATCAATATACCTGGTGCTGGTGAGGTATATCCCACAAGGTACATACCAACTTTTTATTTCCATGAATTTACCTTCCTGGATTTAGGGTGAAAGTCATGGTTTGCCATTCATGCACATTTGTAAAGTGGATCAAATAATAACACTCAGTCTTTTGGCATTGGTGCTCAAATGGACTGCTGATGACCAAGATTTCATTAGAGAGGATTTTTCCCCCATCTGAAAAGCCTTATTGCAATTACAGTTTTCTTTTGGACCACTGAGAATGTCGCTTTCACTTTAAAGCTCCCAGGAACAAACATTGATCATCTTGGGCAAAAATCTAGAGTGTGTACAGGTGTCCCCTGATGTTGTGCTGGAAGCTTAGCAATGTGATGTGTTAGATCACCATTGGCTGATTCCCTACAAATTCTATAGTTGTCCCCAGGGGTCACCTTCCACTCCCCCTTTCACGGAACAGGCAGAGAGCCAAAAAGAATATCTGTACATAAATAATTATTGAATTGTCACCGGAAATGATTAACTATTATTAACTGATAGTGTGTACTTAGACAAATTATAAATAAGATTGTAGATGTCTATGATTAATGTATTAAGTATCTTTAATATTCATTCATGTATACACTATTCATTTTTTTCACCAGTTCTTTCACTGTATGTGCATAATCTGTCACATTGTAAAAAAAATCTTTCTAGGGTGCCATTTTTTGTTCCGAAAGATAAACTTTTTTATATACTATCATTCAAATTGTTTGGATTTTTTGTTTGATTCATGCCTTTTCTTTATTTTTTACATCCTTCTGGCCACTCTCCGCAGCTGTAACAACACTTGTGGCATTACCAGTAATTTGCAACTTATCAAACATGATTGAGCCTTGTTCTTTTGTATAAACGAAAGATCTCTGGTTAGCATTCACAGAATTTTGGAAATACAGTAAAGGAAACCGAGAGTCTATTTGCATGCCAGACAATGAAACATAACACACAGTGTATACATGTCTTTGACATTGTAATTACTCGCTGTTGTTTAGATTCCATTTATGGTCACTGGCTTTGGCTTTGCTGAAATCAGCTGTATCAACATTTAATCAAAGCCTTATAGATTTTCACTGTATATTTTCATAATGTCAAAATGAAAATGCCTCGGCTCAGAAATACATTATTGTGATGAAAAGGTTTGCTTGATATGTTGCAAAAATAATTAAGGTTTGTGCGCTAATGCCGTTATACATGGTGAACATTGGAAAAAATCATATTCAGTATTTTTACAAAAATTATGCCTTGGGCATTTAAATCGCACATGCTCCTTAATTAAGTGGTTGCAGATAATGTTCTTTGATTGACATATGTCATTTATTATTGGACATAATATCTATATGCAGAAAAAATAAATTAAACAAACACTTTACTGCTAATTTATTTGAAAGAAAAATATTCACATACAAAGTTCAATATATATGAAGAGCTGAAAGAGTTATTCACATTACATAAATAAACAAAAAAACCTGATTATTACAGATAAACAATGGGCAGACATAAAAGAAATAAATGAACAAAGACCTTTATTCATTTATATTTGTTTTTTTGTAATACAAGCAGTGTACGGATCTGTCTGTGACTTGTTACAACCTTTAGCTGCGCCTAAACAGCAGAGCTTGGTGAAGGAAGTACCAAAAGGTTCATCAAAGTTCTGATATCACCATAACCATGCCACCAACAATCAGCTTTGGGTTTTCGTTATACGATTCTCCTTTTTTTCTTCTATGGATGCATTGTATGCAGCACATGTCACATTTACCTTCAAATTTATCACAAAATACAAAACATTCTCCCTCTAATTGGTTCCACTTTCTAGTGATGTTCCACAGCAGTCTTTCTCAACCTTTTTAATATGGGGGTACCCTTGAAATAACTTTCTACTACTAACCCCTACTAATATTACTATATCCACATTTTACTGTACATTAGCATAGTGGTCAATGGGAGGAATGCTTCTTACATTTCATGAACAGTAGAAAGAAAGTCGCTCTTACAGATTGCCATAAAGATCATTGGGGATCACTTAAACTGACCCAAAGAGCACAAAATGCTAATTGCTTAGGGAAACCCTAGCAAATTCTGGGGGAACCCCAGGGTTTCACAGAACTCTGGTTGAGAAATCTGATCTACAGACTGGAATTAGGCCACAAAACTGCACATGTGCAGGATTTCAAAATGAGTGTTTGCTAGCAAGGAGCAGCAAGATGGATGAGCATCATTTTTAGCAATACTTTATGCAACAGATTATTATTATTATACAGTATTTATATAGCACCATCATATTACGCAGCACTGTACAAAGTCCATAGTTGTGTCACTAACTGTCCCTCAAAGGAGCTCACAATCTAACGTCCCTACTATAGTCACATGTTATATATTAATGTGGTCTAGGGTCAATTTTTTGTGATGTGGGAGGAAACACACGCAGACACAGGGAGAACCTGCAAACTCCATGCAGATAGTGTCCTGGCTGGGAATTGAACCTAGGACCTAGCACTGCAAAGGCTGGAGTGCTAACCCCTGAGCCACCGTAACAATCATTTGTTAAATATTTTGATCCCTGGTCCTGTTAATAAATGTTTAAATGCTATAGAGGGTACAAAAGGCTGAATCAAAAAAGATAATGAAGAAATATTTAAAAATCACTGGAAAAAGTATTTTAATTTTTTGGGTGGAAAAATCTATTTTTTATTAGATTAGATAGCAGAAAATTAAATTAGCTTCATCTAAGTTGCTGAAATATTTATTGGTTTAATTTTAGTTTTAAAAAAATAGCTTGAAACGAATGTAAAATTGCCATTTGCATTCACATCTTTTTAAAAACGTCCTTATATGCATATATATGTTTTAATTGTCCATGTGTGGTTTGCTGGTACCCAGCCAAAGTCATCCAGATGGGGTAACAGTGATTGCAAGTTGATGGCACCGTACTTTTCAATCATATAAAGTTATATATAGCATATAATACATCACATTACCTGTCAGTAAACCTAGGATTGCAAAGCAAGAAGGCATATGCAAAACAAAAATAATGTATTTGTATGTATGTATTTTATCTATCTATCTATCTATCTATCTATCTATCTATCTATCTATCTATCTATCTATCCATCCATATCATAAGAAAAAAAATACATTAATTGATGTTATCTCTGGCAGGATGATGATTTTTGAAAATTATGACTATTTTTAATTTTCTTCATACAAATACTTAACCTAATTTAAACCAAACTGTTATATTTTTGACACTGGTTTAAGGTACCCTTAAATTACTCTGGTTGGTTTGGCTTTCAGCCTTCAACCAGACTATTTAAACTTTAATTTATTATATATATCAGACCAATAAGTAACATTGGTGTTGACAGTATTTTCATTTTTGTTGCACGAGTGATAAAAGTCAAAATTGGTAAAATATGTTGCATGCCAAAGTAGCAAAACATACATGCATGCCCCAATTTATGGATACACATTTTCCTTCTAACATCCTTTAAAAAGTTTTGTAAAAATAATTGACATTCAGTTTCAAAATATCAAGTATGGACGTATGGAAACTGACTTTATTAAAGTGTGATATAAAATATTTGATTTAAAGAAAAAACTTCCAGTTAATAAACTAAAACTGGCCATAGACAGATGGCCAGATATCGGGAGACAGTATAGTACCAAGTACTTTTTTTCCTAAATCACCAAGGTAAACACATACATACAGTAAGTATTATAAGGACATCCCCAGTGAGGGCCCTTATTAGGAGCAGAACTGAATTCTAATGGGTTCACAATAAAACCCAAACCATGATATGACATCTATAGAATAATCACTGTGGATACGGCAACGTCATGGAACAACAAAGGCAATTTGACAACTAAGAATACTTCTTTTACAATCATGAATGAATCAAGTTACCAGCAAAACAAAAAACTTAACCTATCTGTGTCGACTACCTAAAATTTAGGATTTTTTTAATTCATTTGAAAACACTTCTGGAAGCCACACTGCAACATCAAGGCATTTCTGACAAGTGTAGTCCCGAACTTTAAACCAGTGTTTCTCAATCATAGTAACTTCGTGGAACCCTTGAAAAAACTTTTAGGTCCTAGGGAACCCCAGTCAACAAACAATATCTACAGCTTACAGTATAATATTGTGGGGGTCATTGGAATGAATGTCTTACACATTGCTTACTATTGAGATGAATGTCACCCTTACAGATCAACAAAAACATTACCAAAAAGATCATTGGTAAAAAGTGGAAAGGACCAGTTTATAGTTCTCATGGAAGATAAAGATAAACATTAAAGATTTGAACAGTATTTTGGGAGTGGAGACAGAAGCTCCAAATGGCCAAGAACAGACTAACAACTATTACATACCAAACAAAATTCAACCCAATAGTAATTTGAGTGCTGCAATAACCTCCGCCTGGTTCTGGTATGTCAATGTGAGTAGAATTTGTCACCAGCCCACCAACAAGCTGTCATCAAAGCAAAGCTTTGATTTATTGCATGATATTACAATCAGGAAATACATGAAAGCTTTGCCCTCAACTTACACTGTATAGAGTGTGCTGAATACCTTAAAGTTTGCAAGATTACCATATCGGATGCAAATAGGAATAATTTAGGAACAACACTGTATACCCTGTAACTAAACATTAGTGTTTGCAAAATGTTATTTATGTAATTTTGTGCAGCAGTTGTTCCAGTGTGCTACACAATATAAGCAGTTCCTACATAAAATAAAATACGTTTATTTTTTCTCTCCCAGGACTCACTGACAGTGCATAGGGTATTAAACACTTGTTATTTTATGGGGAAGTTACACAGACAGAAAGTTTCCTCTGACTGCCCCATGAATAATCCTTTCAATATCAGACATCAAAAAGTGAATAATTGCAAATAAACATGTGAACTTCAGAACACATAGTTCTTGCTGTCTTTAGTCTTAATCTTATTACAATTAAAATCCTTAACCCAAATATAAGTTCTTATCTAACCCCTGTGTTGTTGTTCATAAAGGTCCACTAAAGACCCAAGAAAATGGAAAGTTTAACAAAGTTACAGGACAAAAATCTTGATACTGAGGATGAACTTTCACAATCCTGCACAAAAATAAACAGCTCTGTCCTATGACAGGGGCCTGTAATATCAAGCTAATAAACGTTATTGAATAGATGGTTTTCTCTAAAGCATGTATGTCCTAATATTGTTTTATCTACTTCAGCTACAGCTTTCAGTGTTGCCTATTAAAAACACAGGAACTATTTTATTGTTATTAGTAAAAAAATCTTATAAAGAAAAAAAAATGTTTAAAGGGTTTTGTAAAAGGGGGAAAGGGTATTATTTTATTACTTTTTTTTTAAGTAAACCTATACAGAAAGGCTCATAGCAAGATAAGAGCAGGGCCTTCATGACAGGGTTGTAAGGGGCTACCCAACGAAGAAAGAAAGGGGGGGGGAGTTTAGAAGGAAAGGAGGGAGAAAGAGTTAAAGATTCGGTGGTGGTGAAGATTCGGAAAGATTTGGTGGTGAAGGGGCATCCCGGGTGGTGGAGTGCCCCTTTAAGTTGGTTTAGGTGGGCCCCTGAGGCAGGGTTGGGCCTAGGGGCCATAACGGTGGTCATGGTGGGTTGCAACTATTGCAACTGGAGGTGGGCTTTACCTTCCAAGACCTGCAGCCTGGGTAAATTAACTCAAGCAAGTAGACTAAAAAGATAGTCTAAAGTTTGGGGGGTGTTAATATTTTGATATGGAGGGGGTTAATAAAAAGGTTAATATTCAAAGTTATTTATGGTTTTTATAGCTATTTATAGTTATTTATGTTATTTATGGTTAATTAAAAACTATTTATGGTTATTTTGTATTTATGGTTATTTATGCAAATGCTATGTTAATTATTTGTTGTGTATAAATAAATGTCTGCTTGCCAGCTAATTTTAAGTCCAAAAGGTGTTGTGTTTTGATAAAGGGGAGTAGGGTAAGGAGGGGGGAGGTTGGCAAGCAAAAGGTAGAATAAAAAGTATAAATATATATATATATATATATATATATTTATTTATATATATTTAAGTATAAAGAGAGGGGTAAGTATTGGTGGAGGAAGAATTGAATAAAAGGGGGGGGAGGAAGAAACGAGCGGGGGCGTGGGATCCGCACTACCCTAGTCATGACAAAGATGGAGACTACCGTTGCTATTCCCTCCTAAGATTACTAGTTGCCTGGCTACACTTAGTACTTTCAGAGTAACTTGGCACAAGCCTGAAGATTGGAAAGAGAAATCAGAACTCCTGATCTGCATACATTTAGTTCAGTACCTACAAAAAGTATTTAAACCATTGGATTAGCAAGAGAGATAAACTATTTTTTCGGGGTCAGCCTCTATCAGAACAAATCTCCTTAAAAAGCTTTTTATTAAAAAAAGAAAAGACACATACTTTTACGACCGCAGAGCCCTTGATCCTTCCACAATTAGATTCCATTCGGTCCCTTGCCATTCTGGATTTTTTCTTCATACTGCAGGAACCATTTTCATCTTTCTTCTTCCTGCTTCTGCTTACGTCACCCGATCTCACACTGCTCACGGGTGGAATCGCCATTTTTTTTTATTGCAGGGAAGCACCTTCTGTGCATGCCCAATATCAGGCATGAGCAAAACAAGCGACTAGAAGCTTCCTGGGATACTGCGATGGCAAAGACAGAAGTGTGTGGGAGTCTCCTCTTCTATTTAAAAAAATGTTTTTATACTTTTTATAAAAGAGTTATATTTAAAGTAAAAACATGTGGTGATAGGATCACTTTAAGATAGACCTATACCCACTAAAACCTGGCCATAGGCCTGGCCATGTGATGTTTGCAAAATCAGGAAAACGAACTCTACTGCCCGACATTGTTTGCTACCTGGTTTACTACCATTAACAGGTTGACATTCAAAAATCCGGCAACCTGCGGACCCGAGGAGTGTCAGATTTTTGAAAATTCGGTATTTTTTTTTTTTTATACATACCTCCACACACAGGCCAGTCTTCCTCTCGCAGCACCATGGACATCTGGCACAGTTCCGGGGAGCAGGCAGCAGGGACGTCTCAACGTATATTTAGTTTAGCAAGCAAGTATTTCTGCAGAACAGCGCCAAAACATAAGTGGACAAACAGTGTACTGCAGTCCCTGTATTGTAAATGTGATCTGAAATTCATGCCGGGAAACTGAAGGATCCGGATTACTGATGGCCAGATTTTCGTTTGTCAACCTGTACCACTCAATCTGACTGAATATTGCATAGTACAAGCTGACTTGTTGAAAGTAAGTGTTTTTACAGTACAATTACAGTACATAAAGTAATTTTTGTGCTACAGGACAATATACTATAAGTGGAGAACTCACCTATTCTCATGCAGGCTATGTGCAACAGTAAATGTGATAATAGTATAACCTGAACATGTGATCATATGGCAGATTTGTACACATGTTTGCAAAATCAGGAAAACGAACTCTACCGCCCTGACATTGTTTGCTGCCTGGTTTACTACCATTAACAGGTTGACATTCAAAAATCCGGCAACCTGCAGACGTGGGGAGTGTCAGATTTTTGAAAATTCGTTATTTTTTTTTTTTTTATACATACCTCCACATACAGGCCAGTCTTCCTCTCACAGCACCGTGGACATCGGGCACAGTTCCGGGGAGCAGGCAGTAGGGACGTCTCAACGTTTATTTAGTTTAGCAAACAAGTATTTCTGCAGAACAGTGCCAAAACATTAGGGGACAAACAGTGTACTGCAGTCCCTGTATTGTAAATGCGATCCGAAATTCATGCCGGGAAACTGAAGGATCCGGATTACTGATGGGGATCCGGATTACTGATGGCCAGATTTTCATTTGTCAACCTGTACCACTCAATCTGACTGAATATTGCATAGTACAAGCTGACTTGTCGAAAGTAAAAGTGTTTTTACAGTACAATTACAGTATAACAATTAATATTAATAACAATTAATATAACATAAAGTATATTTTGTGCTACAGGACAATATACTATAAGTGGAGAACTCACCTATTCTCATGCAGGCTATGTGCAACAGTAAATGTGATAATAGTATAACCTGATCATGTGATCATATGGCAGATTTGTACACATGTGCCCACCAGTGCTGCAAACAAAAGCACAATCCTGAACTACCCAAGATCATATAATAACTAGAAGAGAATAGTCTTCAGCAATTGGGGTGCAACTTGTGTATATTGTTTATTTTTTTGTTATAATTATATATATGGTACATGTCAAATTTACCGTAGTAAGTAAATAGTCAAGAATAGTTGCAGAGCGTTTATGTATGCTGAAAAGCAAACCATGTCTGTATTTGTAATTCATATCAACAAGATTGCCACCCCTCATCTCACCTTAAAAAATCCCTTGCTAAATGATGCAGCAAGCAAGACCACCAGATATTTTAAGTTTAAACCGAGGACATGGCATTACTTTTTCATTTTCTCTGTATTATTGCAAAACCTTGCCTGAATTAGCGAGGCCTGGATATGCGATTTACATGGACCATGGGATTATCACACAGCTGTGACTGTGCATGCAGTATCAGTCAGGACTTCACCTTGTTCACTAGGCACAGAGTATCATGGGAGTTGTGATGTACTGTCAGGCCATGCTCCTAAGTCTTGTTCTTTATGTGGCATTTTATTATAGTGTTGTTGCAAGGGACAGCAGAAGGTATTAAAAGCTTTATCAGATTTAATATTATATTTATATTATTTGTATATTTACTTGATAGAACTGTTTTTTTTTTTTTTTTTTTAGAACTGTTTTTTTTTTTTTTTTTTTATAAAATGCATTGTGAGTTGAATTCTTTCAGTGATGTTTATTGGGGCATGGGTATAGTAAATGTGATTGTTGAAACTTACAGTTTATACTAAAAAGTCTTTATTATTTCCTAAAAACCATATGTTGTGAGGCATGTACACAGATTCCCAATGCTAAAATACTTAGGGGTTTATTTATAAACCTGACAAAAAATTCTCAGGTGGAAAATCAATCACTGCTGTTGAGAACACTTGGACCTGGCAGATTCTCCACCAGAGGATGTTTAATAAATGTCAAAGTCACTCTTATAGATACCACAGGGACTGTGCCAAAATGAATCTTTCAATGCCCTCCCTTTGTTTTGACGATAATAGTGGCACTGAAATTGCCATACCATGATCACGCTTCCAGGCTTGATGGCTGGATTAATAGTACTGAATTGCAAAAATATGTGAAAAAATACAAATTACTGTATGTTATCACAACATACAATAATGCATTTCTCTAAATTCGATATGTTGTGATGTCATACACATAGCAATGTGAATATGCATTAGAAAATTCCACAATCCACAGAAAGCAGCCATTTGTGCTGCACTGAAACTAAAACTTATGGTGTGTTACAACCTTCATTGCTGTGTATTGACATCCCATTTGGTAAAGCAATGTACATTACCACATAGAGCCCTATTTATAAAACAGGGAATCAGACATTCCTTTATGGAAATCTTCCAGGTGAATGTGTTTTAGTGACAGTAATTGATACCCACCAGGGAATGTTTAGGAGAATGTCAGATTCCCTGTTTTATAATAGAGCCCATAGAGTCACTGCACCTAAACAGTGTCAATCAGGACTAAAAGAAACTTTTACTAAGATAAATACATGAACTGAAATAGTTGTTTTTTTATTTTTTGTGAAGTTCAATTGTCTGGGTACAATGACTAAGCCTCGGAGTGGGGGTGAAATGCATCAGAGAAATTTAACATAGACTGGAGGTGCAATGCAGGTCTATGGCAGGTCTCCTACAAATATATTGATTTTTATACAGCATCACCTTTTTGGGATACAGACATCACTTTGGAGTGTGGCTTCTTCGCTTTCCTAATTCACTTGTTTAGGGAACTAAATTTTAGAGATAAAGTTTTCAAAGATTAGGAGTAATATAAGGTTGCAAACCAAAGGAACTGAAAGCAAAAACAATTATATAGGTAAATCTTTGAAATGTGAATGTAAATTTGAATCCACAAGCTTTTGCACTATTTCTAATTTATATGAAATGCCTACATTTACACTTTAGTTAAAGCATTTCCTCTGTTTGGGTGAAACTTTTTAAACCTAATTGTCTTCCTATGACATAGCACAACACTAACATCTAAAAAGAGGAGTTCATTAATATTCCGAAGTTTATACTATTATTGGAGTCTCTTTGGCAGATCTCTCACTATGAAGACCAGGTGCAGTGGCCACAAGCCAGGGCCACCCCGCAAGCAGACAGTTTTACTCCAGATCCACACTAATGCATTCTTTTCTGCTTCATCATCATTCTGAGCTCTATTATTATGAGAAATCCTTATTTATAACAATTAAAAATAAAATGAGTGACTTCCCTGGTGTAATAAGACACTTCACAGCATTCATAGGGAATGGGGTTTACTTGAAGTTGTTTGATATGTTATTTTTAGAAACAAATGGCAAAACATTCTGTCATTGAGAAATGCTCTCACTCCCTCCTGCTTCTAAGAGATATTAAGCTCAGATCCACCTTTCAAACCAGTGAATGACTTATGGTTGCTCCAGCATCCTGAGATGCACCAAGATGTCCCTGTACCATTAAGAGACAGTAAGGTTACCTTCAGAGTTTAAACTATACATTGCTTTACTGACATGCATATTCATATTTGAATAGGCTAGCAGAATACTGCATAGAAAAATGGACATGCATTCTTATGCAATTCAGTACACAACAAGTTACACCAATGGTTTACATGACTGCATCACAGGCATGTTGTTCAGCCTAGATATGCATTGCATCTTGTAAAACATGATGATATTTATTGATATAATAAGCGGTACCACAGTATGATAATGTCAGTGGGACCTAAAAGAAACTCAACATAAGTATTACAATGGGGTCTAATTATAAAACAGGAATCATTTAATACTATTCTAACACATGGACCTGGAAGAATCCCATAAGGGAATGTTTGAGGTAATATCAGATCCCCCGTTTTATAAATAGGTCCCAAAAAGTTAAACTGTGCAGGTTTGAGGGGGAGCATCCATGATTCCAGTAGGAATGGGTAAAACTGAGAGTTTTCATTTCACTAATTTTTTCTTGAAATCTAAAATTGGGAGTCAATAAGGAAGGTGAAATAAAGATGATTTGAAATGCATTGGGTTTGGAAAGCTCATGAATGTTGTAGAAGTTCTTCTTAACCAACCTGGACAGGCTCTTGTGACAATAATTGCCAGTGATTTGGTTTTTTTACAAACAGAAAACACAGACAGCAAGAAAAGTAAAATATTAAAATTAAATTAAAAAGAAACACTACATAAATAAATGAGTATACTAAAAAAAAAACAAAAAACAAATAAAGAACATATATCATGTCACAAAAACAAAGATGGGAGGCCAAAACAATATGGGGAAAAGCTCAGAGGACAATTTGGCAACAGGGAAACTTTTTACAGTCTATGTGAGCTACAGCTGCCTTCAATATAATGGCCAATTCGGCCTCTATGCTTCCTGCCCCAAGGGGGCACCTATCCCTTTTCAGGCCCCTGTTGGCAGTGTTTCAGGCAGTTTTTACTTGCTATTTTGTGATGTCTTCTACCTGGTTAAGTGGTGTGATGGGTTTTCTTTCTGAATGAAGCAGATACCCTGACTAGATTTTTAATCTGTTATGGAAAATTATGATTTTTTTTTGTATTGAACAGAAAAATTAACCTCTGATGTGTTTTTATGGTTGTCTGTGTCCTCATGAGGGAGGTTTACCTTCCATTGACCCTGGGGACAATTATCACTGGCACAGGAAGAGATATGAAATCCAGAATTAGGTGAGGAGAAATCTTACATGAGCCCTTCTGTATCTAAACCCAACAGGAAATGTAGATATAAATCTTGGACATGTAGCTGGCTGCATGTTAAGGTGGAACTCTGGCCCTTGCAGCGCTAGGTCAGAGGTTCGAATCTCTGCCAGGACACTATCTGTATGGACTTTTGCAGGTTCTCCTTGTGTTTGGGTTTCATCTGGATACTGGTTTCCTCCAACATTTCAGAAACATTCAGTTAGGTTAATTGGATTCCCCCCAAATTAACCTTGACTGTGGTAATGACATATGAATATGGTAGGGACATTAGATTGTGAGCCCCTTAGGGGGACAGCTAGTGACATGACTATGGACTTTGTAAAGTGCTACCTAATATGTTGGCGAATACTGTGTATGATTACTGTGTAGTTATATTACTAGTAATATTAACAATATAATGGTATTAAAAGCCTGTTTTAAATTAAAAATACTCAAACTTTTTTATTTTCCTAATTTTTGTTCAGGGTATGAAATGGTGACCCAGTGTAGAAAAGAGGGTAGCCACAATCCTGAAAATGTTGGGTTAGGTATAAAAGCCATTATTCCCTGAAATGTGCCTCTTTTACTTGTGTATTTTTTTATTGCCAACAGGGAAGCCAAATGATATTACAGATGGACTGTCATCGTAACTTGTTTTACCAATAATAATGCAATAAAATATTGTTCTTTAATTAAATACATATGTGTACACTTGGTGGTTCAGAGTCTCCCTCCACTTTTGGGTGCCTTTGATTGTGTAGAAATGGGGGGAGGGTGGTGCATCATTAGGAAGGCTTTGAAAATCTACCCTGGGTTAGTCTCAGTCTGCAGTATAAAATAACCAAAGTCAGTCCTCAATAAGTAAGAAGCCTTTGTTAATGCTAAGCAATGTAGATCTGTTGCCCTCTGAACTGCTGCTATAAACTGAAATTAATGCTGTATGCCTAATGCTGTAAAAATTCTAAGAGCGTCTTCTCAGCTAAGCCTTAAAAGACAGCAAAGGAAGCCAAAGGTAAAAAAAAGTTTGCCTTAGGATTATAGAGTAATTGTGTGCAGGAGCATTAACTTCTTTGACATTACAATTCTCTCTGGCAAGCCATACATGTAAGCTGCATTTGTAATGAGCATTTAAAATGCATTGTGTTAAAGCAAATCATTTAACCCCCCCCCCCTCCACAAAATTCCATATTTTCTTAAAGTAAAAAAACTGTTAAATAAAAACAGAGTAGCTGAAAATCTCAGTGTCAAATCATATTTTTGCAATTGTTATAGTGAGTGCAAAATATAATATGTCCCTTTTTTTAAAAAGTACTGTGTTGAGTAAATATACATCATAGATAAATGAAACCAAAAACTGTGCCCATATTACAGCAAACAATTTTGCTAATATGACTTCCTGTCCCTGGGTGGCTACACTCACTATTCATTACGCAATGGAGCAGTGTCATGGTTGTCACCTAGGATAGAGTTTAAACATATCTGCCTTTGTTCATTTCCATGTGACTAGAAGTTTACAAAAGAAAGATTAGGTTTACATGCGTTCTGTTAAGCTAATAGAAAGTGACAAAAACACTAAATTTCTAACAAGATCAATGGGTATTTTCTGCACTTGCCTTTTTTAGCCTAAAAGGAAAACAAAATGAAGCCTCCACATCCTTGGGCTGGTAAACTGCAATATACTATTTTTTTTAATTTTTTTTCATTATCCTTTACAGAGGAACTAAACAGAGTTTATACTCACCAATGGCACCGCTAACTTCTTCCTCTTCTCATTCCAATCTTTGGCCATCTTGATTGGCAGGGCTAGATTACCTTTTAAGAATATTAACACATTAATAATATTTTTATCTTTCATTTACAAAGCCTCAACATATTACTCACAACCTTACAAAGTCCCCCATAAACATATGGCATTACCACATTCTAAGGTCAGATTTTGTGGGAAGCCCTTTCAACTAACTGGATGTTTTTGGGATGTGTGAGTGCCCAAAGGGACCCATGCAAACACTGTGAGAGCATACAAACTCCAGATAGTATCCTGGCCAAGATTCAAACCTGGGACCCTTGGCTACTGAGCCAACTGTATCAATCACACGCTGACACTGCCCTTTACATACAATGATTTCAGCGGGAGCATCAAAATTTTGCCATTGGGACCCTATGATGCACAGTTCTTTACATGTTCTAGAATCAACTGTCTAGAAGTAGATATCCCCACAAATGGTGAGGATATCTTCTCATTCCCCTTGTGCAGAAAATAAAAAGAAATTTCTCTAGCACACAGACACCAAATTTCACACAAATTTCTCTAGCACACAAACAATTATCCATACACAGCATTAACCTTTTCTTTTACTATCCAACATTTCTGAAAAGTATACCTAAATCTAAATAAACAGTTAGAGTCTGCAATGTCTTTGCCACTACCAGTTTGATAAATTACAATAACTATAAGTTTTTTAAGTATCTCTGTCTGTGAGGCTATTAATTATCTGTTAAAAGATTCTTCAAAAATATGTCAGCTCATCACTTATTTCCATTATCCAATGAAAATATATTATTGTTACAAGGTATGTTTGGGAGGTGATTAGTTAAAAAAAAAGCATAAAATATACATTCTGAAAAGTAAATTGACTTTATCAATCAGTGGGGGTGTACTGGGCACTTAAGATCTCCCTGATACATAACAAACCATATATATTTGTATATGAGATCATTTCAGCACATCTCTTGGATTTAGGAAGTTAGCCTTTCACTGCTAATTTAAAGTCTAGGACAGGGAAAGGAATTGTGTTACTCAACCACCCCCCTCCCCTGGGGGTCCACAGTCCCTTGGAATGCATTATTCATCAGGTGTCAAACTGACAGATTATACAAACAACGCTTTGATTGGTGCTCACCCATATTACTCAACAAAGTACTGCAGGATACATATGATGACTCCACAGGGATGCAATAAGTCATGAAAAACGTGTCCATCCATGGTCTTTATTTCATCAAGCAAAGTCAGTTTGATTTTACAATTTAAACAAAAATGGTTTATCATGAAAGTCTTTCATAAACTGCTCTCAAAGCAAATCAGATGATTTCATTAGTATCAATTTACGCAAAGAGTTTCTACAAGTGTGTGGTTTCTTAAAGGGGCTTATCACTTCATATTTAAAACAAGGGCCATTCCGAGACACATATTTATAGTAACATAGGAAGAACCTTGAGGATTCTGTATTTTTTATTGTGGCATAAGCATTGAGATAGACATACATACATTTCACCTATCCATATTTATTATATAGCGCTGCTTAATATGTTGATGCTATATAAAAACTGTTTAATAATATTATAATTAATAATAACATTAATAATGGTAATCAGCAATGAAGAGTCTACTCATTAGCATTTATTGTCTAACAACTCTGTGATCATTCAGAATCTTCTGATTAATTGACCCTGATTTATTAAAGCTCTCCAAGGCTGGAGAAGATACACTTTGATCAGAGAAGCTAGAATTGATCTGGTCCAGGATTCAACACATTTGCTAGCAAATAACCTTGAAGCAATCTTTTCTAGGTTGGCTGGTCCACTCAGCTTAACTGATGAAAGTGTATCTTCTCCAGCCTTGGAGAGCCCAATGACAGAACATTGTGAAGGTTCATTTTTGCCTCCATAGAAATGAAAGCTATTGGATTCCCGTAGCATGGTAACGTTTCTTAGTTTGTTCACAAGTACCTATTAGCATTGTCTTGTTAACCCCTACATGACCCAGTCATTGGTAAACTATCTTAAGCAAAGCTGGGAACTGTTAATGGGATATCCAACACACATACTACAAAGGCCACATTTGGGAATGTGGGTGCTTGGCAAATACAGGCACTGCAGATGTATTGAACAGATAAAGGCAGCACATCCACTTGTAAAGCAAAGCTTCTTGTCCTGCTTCACAACCTCTAAGGAAAACACCAACTTTTTTGGCACAGAAACCTTTTACAGATTACAGAAATCTGTAAATATGACATTCTTCCCACTGGTCAGCAATGCAGGAGGTATTGTTCTTACTGACCACCACATTAATGTACTGTAAGCTGTGGATAAAGTAATCATAGCAGGGGCTCCCTGAAGACCTGAAAGGTATTTCAAGAGGTTCCCACATGGTAAAAAGGTCGAGAAACACTGGGCTGGAATATTTTGTATAGCCATAGCCTGAGCCGTGTAACATAACTACTTTTTACACAGTGCCACAAATTACCTAGCCACAGTATTAGTTTTATTTGTATTAACTAAAAAACCACAGCTGTTACGGCTCCTGAACACCTACTATGCACAGCTAGGCATCAGGGCTCGATTTCAAGCAAATGCGTCTGATTTTTGCAGGCATTTGCAACTGCCTGTATTGGGGTTCCTAATGCCTTGTTAAAAAAAAAAGGCACTAGACATTAAAACTGCCTAAATATGCCCATACAAGCCCTCTTTGGCATTTTTAACACTTCCCATTCAAGTCTAGAGAGGACGCAAAGGTGGCAAACTGCCCCCGGAGTTACACTGAGCGTCCAGAAAACTGCATGGACTTGCTGCTCCTGTCAAATGAAGGATAATAAACAGACCTATTCGGGCCAATTTTTTTGCAAGAATTATTAAGCAGTAAAACTGTTCACAAATTCTTGATAAGCCTCAGGTCTGAATTGGCCCTATGAGGGCATGAAGCATGAGGTGAACAATGGGACATAGTAAGGTTCCATCTTTAGTTTACAATAAAGTGAAAACACCGCCAGGAAGCATTAAGCAATTGAAAAAAAAGAGGATTTGCACTATCATATGACCAGTTTTGCTAGTGGTGCACTCTTGCGCAAGTTTACAGGTGAACTTCCCTCCTATTGTGTGTTAATTCCTCCACCTCCTATGGTAGATTGTAAGCTCTTCGGGGCAGGGTCCTCTACTCCTGTGTCACTGTCTGTTTTCGTCTGTCATTTGCAACCCCTATTTAATGTACAGCGCTGTGTAATATGTTGGCGTTATATAAATCCTGTTTGATAATAATAATAATTAATAATAACTCCATAGACAGAGGAAAAGGGTGGATCAGGGAGTTGGAACTGATGCCAACCTATTAGAGAGGACTAAGGAAAGCAGAATATGGTTTTCTAATATGCCCAATAAACTATTAGCCTTCAGAAGTCAACCACTACAGAAGAACATGAGCAGACATAAGACCATCACTCCTCCGTGTCTATATATATCCTAAACATGGAAACATAAAATCCCCTCCTGTTGCATGTAGTACTACACTACAAACAGTCTATACTGCTGTTCTTTTGGTTCAGAGGTTGGCAAACTCTGGCCTTTAGACCAGATATTGCCTAGCCAATAGTTTGTTCTGGCCTAACGCCCCCTGGCTGATCCGGCCTAATTTTGGCTGGCAACCCGCGGCAGAGCCAGGACAAATTACCAGAGCCGGAGCCCCAGAGCCAGATGCGGCTCTTGAGCCTCCGTGTTGTTGCTCCCTTCCCTATTTACCCCGGCCGACAATAACACTTCCGCTGCCGGGGTAAATAGGGAACATTCCCTCTTCTCTGTATGCTTTGCAGAAGAAAGGGAATTCCCTTCAGGGGGCATTCCTTGTTGGGGGTGGAGCCATTAGGATGGGACTCGAAAGAGAGTCTGGCCCAGTGTGCTCCTGCCTACCCCTGAAATGGCCCAGTGGCCAAAAAAGTTTGCTGACCTCTGTTTTAGTTGTTTAAGTTCCTGCAATACAAACCTGTTACATTGAGTGCCCAATAATAAATGTGGAAACTTTTCTGCTTTCAGTTTAACTTTAGTAAACTGATTAATTTTATCTCCTTTTTTCCACAGTATCAATGTTTGGCTTGGAAGAATGTGCTAAACAGTGTAATAAATGTGTTGAAGTAGTGAAATGTACAGAATGGCAAAAAGAAATGCAGCAAATCCACAAACAAAATAAAACAATTCTGATACCAAGAAGAAAAACCATGCCTAAATATTTTTTGTCTTTTTATGTCATTGATTCTTGGCAAAACTTTCAACAAAAAAAATAAACCTCTAAATAGATTTCTGGCTTAATTATATCTTACAGTAAAAATTAGAACATAAATTCAGGTTAGCTTCATAGTGGATTACATTGTTAAAACCAGCATTTCAAAGGAAGAGCAAACAGTAACAAAACACTTCTATCATTTTATAGATAGATCAAAAAATACTTTCAGCAGGTTCTTCTTGCTTCTGGATACTATTGCAGTGGATCCGAATCGGAATGTAGAGCTGCTCACTGGTTGACTGTTACTGGTCTGTAACAAGGAGCCAGTGATTGAATGGTGGGAAGTGGTGAATGGGACATTAGAGTTAAGTTATTAATGAAGTGTGTTTAGGACTCTTCCATTAATTCAGCTTTTTGTAGCTATTTGCCCTATTGGCATCACGTGCTGATATTTACATGCTATGCACTGGTATGTAGTTGGCATTTTGCTGGTAGACTAAGGGTGGCTCAGAGAGGGATCAATATTCTGCTGCCCTGCTTGGACTGCAGTTTAAGCAATTTAAGAACTCTTGTTTTCAGTGCAAAGTTTTTTAGAGGTGTTAGCATGTAGAGCAGTGTGATCCATATAATACTCCATATAATGTCAACAGAGGCAATTTAACCGTGAGAGAATTGCCCATACTATCATCTGCCACTAAGGCTCTGTACACACATCAGTTGATTCTCGCCTAATATGTACATGTCAATGGAGAAGAGCACAGCAGGGTGTCGCTCGTTCTCCCCCCACCCCTCTCCATTGAACAGAATGGAGCTGTGTGTACAGTGCTCGTTCATATATCTGTCACTTTTTACAGCTGGAGATGATCACAAAGATAATTTCCAGCCACAAAAATTGAGTATGTGTATGCTGCCTTAGAGTACTTCAAGGGCTCCCAGTCTATGAAGGGTGGCATTTGCTGCTACTAGATCACATTGTTAATGTCCAATGAAGATATGTTAGCTTCTTCGTGATGGCATTCATAAGGTTACATTCATACACTTGTGTTTTGGTTCACTGCAGGTGTGTTGCATTAAAAACAGATCCTGCTTGCAAGATATTTAGTGTGGTTTCCAGCAAAAAATAAAAAAAAATCACCGCTATGAGGATTAATGGTAACCCTTGTTATCTCACCTCACTGAGACTGTACTTCAAGACACTCTTCTCTTCCTATATGCCAGCTCTTGAAATATCTGTAAACCCCAAGGGAGACATTTAAACCGTACCTTTGGGAAAGGTGGACATTTGGAATTCTGTATCTCTACAATAATGTAATTTACATCTGTAAACGACTGTGCTTATGTATTGAAAAGCAATACCAGCTGCATCCAGGACCAATTCAAGCTCACTGTTGCTTGACTAGGGCAAAGCAGAGAAGTCCTGAACTGCACGTTCCCCAATCTAAATTCAACTTTCCCATTAATTAGACAACACCACCTGTTGGATTAAAGTGGCCATACCAGCTCATTTTATTAAACATTGTATATATTAACATACTTTTATATACATCAACATATGTAAAAAAACATCAAACAACAATTTCCATGACAGCCTTCTTTTCCACCCCACCATTGTTATCTTTCTAGGTCCATGAAACAATTCCTCTCCTCCTAATCCTTTTACCAAATACCTCCGCTCACTAACCAGGCCCCCAGCCGCTATCACACCGCCTCGGGGGCAATTAGCGGATAACCCCTTTTAACAACTAGCCCCCACAACAACCAAGTGTCGTGCAGGACCACCACTACCGAAACCGAGCCCATCCCCTGATAGGCCCTACCCCCTTGTTCCCTTTCTTCCCGAACCTTAACCCCTTCATGGACCTAGTAAAAAACCGCCCTGCTGCTATGACAAATGCCCAAACATTATTGCTAAAAAGAGGGAGGGAGGGTGAGAGTTGCTCACTCCCAGAATTTTTGCCTTTCCCTTCCCTTTGTGTCCCCTTTTAAACTCTTGCCCAACACTCCTCCCTGCTCCAATAACCCCCCCCCCCAATCCAAACCATCCAAATTTCCCGCATATATTTTATTTTTTATTTTTTTTCCGCCCTTTCTTCCTTCTGCTCTCTCTCACATATCATTTTTTTTTTTTTTTTCTTACCCTGTCTTCACCTAAATAGCTCCAGGCCAACTTTTTTGGATGCCTACAGATTCCAATGATTGAATATCATTCAAGCATAATGATGCTGGATTTATTAAGAAGCTGATGATTTCACTGCTTCATGTTCAAGTTTGCCAGAAAGGTAAAAGAACGGAGCTACTGGGATTTGTAGTTTAAAAAGACTTGTAAATCCCCAGATTGCCAATGACTGCTGTAGACATTGTAGAATTTTTTCCCTTGATTGCCTTGTCAATTAAAACAGTTTTGTTAGTTCCTGTCATTATGGCGGAAAAATTTTGTTTATTTCTAAGAGGCCGTGCTAGCACTTTGTCTTGCTATGTGCTAATTGTAATGTTTTTGGCATGCTTCCTTTCTAGGGTTGGTCTGTTTTTGTGCTGCATCTGTGTTTACATTACCAATGTGATCAGTCAGAAGGCTGATCTGGGCTCTTTCAGCTCCTTTCAAGACCAGTCCTTGAGGAGATCAACCTTACCATACATATCTAAGATCAGTTGTTCCCGGGAGTCCACCCTGGTCAGTCTCTGCTTTTTTGCTGACATTCTGACACAAAGAGACAGCCTACGTAGTCTGCAGATATGAAGTCCTGCAACAAAAAAAAGTGTGAATTCAAAAGCTTGTTGATAAATTGTTCTGTAAGGCCTTCATCATTAATTTCTGTCAGTAGATAGTAAAATGGCAAAGGCTGTTCCAAAAACAACAGTTCCTGAAACAGGGTAGGCCACAATACACTGACAGACTGGATTTAATCTCACTCAGTTCAGTATTAAGTGTTATTGAAAATAGTACAGCTGGTGTTGAAGAGGAGTATTGTTCCCACTCAATTTTATACAACGCTAATCTGAATCCTTACGACGTATGCAGCTTGTATGAAGAAAGCTGGATGATTTAAGGGCTAATATCTAACAATGATATGGAAGGGAATAATAAGCCAGGACACTGAAGTAACTAGGCAGTAACTAACCAAAGTGTTTCAATAGCAGGCATTATTTTCAGGAAGAAATATGTCACATGAGAAGTCACAGAAAGGTTTGCTCTAGCAATAAAAAAAGAAGTGAAAAAAATGAATGCAAGTTTGTGTTAGTGAGTCCAGAGCTCTGTTGCAGAAATATTCATTTATAACACCTCTGTTCATTTCAGGGACAGATGCAGCCAACAATGGGACCCAGCTCAGAAATACCTTATTAGGGACCCACAACTTCTATCTCTGCTAATTTACCGCTGGTGTAATTCTGCAATTCCTCACTTTTCAATGTCCTATTATTATTATTATTATTATTATTATTAATAATAATAATAATAATAATAATTAACAGGATTTATATAGCGCCAGTATATTACGCAGCGCTGTACATTAAATAGGGGTTGCAAATGACAGATACAGACAGTGATACAGGAGGAGAGGACCCTGCCCCGAAGAGCTTACAATCTAGTAGGTGGGGGAATTTCACACACAATAGGATGGGAGATATGTAGTGGTGGGAAGTAGTGACAGTTTCAAAAGACAGAAGAAGACGGGTAGGCAAGTTTGAAAAAATGGGTTTTGAGTGCTCTTTTAAATGAGCAGAAAGTAGGAGCAAGCCGAATAGGATGAGGAAGACCATTCCAGAGAGTTGGGGAAGTTCTAGAGAAGTCTTGTATCCATGCGTGTGATGTGAGTGAGAAAGTCATTAGTAGGTCATTGGAGGAGCGGAGGGAGCGGCAGGGGGAGAATTTTTTTACCAAGTCAGAAATGTAAGTGGGACAATAACTGTGGAGGGATTTGAAAGCAAAGCACAGGAGCTTGAACTTGATTCCAAGGTGAAATGAAAGCCAATGGAGAGAACTACAAAGAGATGCAGCAGAAGAGGAGCCTAGGGAAGGATTGATGGGTCTGGCTGCAGCATTGATAATAGATTGTAGAGGAGAGAGTCGGGTTAGTGGAATACCAGAGAGGAGGATGTTACAGTAGTCCAGACGGGAGATGATAAGAGCATGTACAAGGAGTTTGGTGGTCTCAGGGGACAGGTAGGGGCGGATTTTGGAGATGTTGCGCAGGTAAAAGTGACAGAACCTGGAAATGTTCTGAATATGGGGGGTAAATGAGAGGGCAGAGTCAAATGTCTTATTATGATCAGTGGTCACTAGGGTTGGTTGTCCGGTGTGGTAATTCAAGATTTCTCCCCCCTACCGTGCAAAAGTAGGTATAGCTTTAGATAGTAAATATGCAGCACATCTAACATGCCATGAAAAACTGGAGGGGGAAGGTTGGCTAAAAAATAATGTGTTTAAAAATTAGATTATGTAGATGGTTCAATGTGCTACACTTATTATCCATACAAAATGCCTAATGTATTACTGAGCTTTATGTAAGTTTTACTGCTTCTCATGCTACATTGTCACACATTCCACCAAGGGGATTTATTGTAGTCAATGACATCTGGGCAGGGGGGTGATTATTGCTACCACTGACATCAATTATAACGCCAGCTTTCTGCACGTTGTAGGAGAACCACAATTCTGGGGGCATTGAGGAGCATTATAACCCAATCATAATGTCTTAAGGCATTAAAATGTTTTGCTATTGTGTGGCCCTTTGGAGGTTAAAGGTAACACTAGAGCCCCTATCGCTCTCTCTCTCTCTCTCTTTTATATATATATATATATATATACTTATATTATATATACCTACCTACCTATATATAGGTAACAGCTACTTAGCACACTGGCATTATTATGGGAAAACCAAGGGCATCCAAAACAAAAAAGCATGTTGTTTGTTAATTTCTCACATTACTACATATAGTTCCTCTAAAGCTTAATATGTAATTCATTGGGCCCCCGATCAGATACAAATTGATTGGATAGCTTGGGCAGGTGCTCATATTATTTAGTTGTAGTAAGGTTGATTCTACAAAGATCCAGGTTTGCTGAATTACCCAGGTTCACCCATGATAGTTTATTTTCTCCAGTCTTGGAGAACTTACATACATCAGGTCCAATATTTTTATACTATCTTTGTACAGGCAACTTTAGACTTACATGTACAAATTAATATGAGAAAAGCACAAACTATCCAATCATTTTGTATAAAATTTGTACAAATGTAGCCACTAATTTGTTATAGGTTGCTGCTTTTTCAATACATGTCAACAAGTATAAATGAAACTTCAGTTTTTGAACCATTGGCTTGAAATTGCCTGCTTTTACTTTTAGGTTAAAATCTACAATGTTGTACTACTTTAAGACCCTTTTCCAGGGAAGAATTTCTGTTTCACTATAAATTTCACTGATAAGAGACTTGACTGACATTATAGTGATAGATTTGATTTTAAATTTCACCTGGAGTGGCAACTGTTGGAGAAATCTGTTGGAACCGCTAGGTAGATGATGTTTGATGGGAACTTTGGAAATGCGTCTATTTTTCAGACGTTCCTGCTCCAGTTTTGAATTGCAAGAATTAGGGAACTATGTTTCTTTACTTGCAGAATAAAAGTAATATCTATTTTTTTAAAAGTGGGGTCTAATCAGCAATACAGTTCTCTCACAACAGAACTATAATAAAACAGGCCAGGAGAAGGAATACATGCAACAATTTTTACTCAGTCACACTCTTTTCTCCATTGGGATTAGTTGTATTGGTAGATTGGGGGCAGCACAGTGGCTCAGGGGTTAGCACTCTGGCCTTTGTAGCGCTGGGTCCCATGTTTTAATCTCGGCCAGGACACTATCTGCAAGGAATTTGCAAATTTACCCTGTGTTTGAGTGGGTTTGCTCTGGGTACTCCAGTTTCTTCCCACATTCCAAAAACATGCAGTTAAGTTTATTGGCTATCCCAAAACAATTGACCCTAGACTGTAATAAAGACATATGAGTATGTTAGGGACATTAGATTGTGAGCCCTTTTGAGGAACAGCTAGTGACATGACTATGGACTTTGTAAAGTGTTGTGTAATATGTTGGCACTATATAAGTACTGTGTAATAATAATTGGTACATTATGGAAACTTTAAAAAAAATCTCTTCTATATCCTCAGCCTCAGACTTCAGTATAAACAATGGAACAGTAGAATAATGTCTTGTATCTCAACAAGACCTCTGCTGAGAGTAAACATTTTCTATTCTGATTCCCTCACTTTTTGCCATTCCCTCACCATTTGCCACTTACAAACTATAGAAAAAGAAATCACACAGAGCAGGCCCAGTACAGTTTTCCATACTGGATTCAGTAATCTTGTTGAATTTACTTCCTGATATTCCTTATACTACCATGATCTACTACCAGGGCCCCATGAACACATGTAGACAAGCACCAAGACCTGAATTGATGGGAAAGGGGGGTGCATGGGGAGTGTCACAAATTCCATACAGAGAATTATTGACATTTTTTGGGCCAGTGGTTAGAAGAATCCCAGGAATGCAGGTAGAGCATGTTTACTGTGCCTGTTATAAAGAGATTGTACAAACTTTAGGCCCATCACTGATTTAAATTAATCCTGAACTCAAGGCAGATAAAAAATAAACAAATGCAATTCATAATTACATCATGACAATCTGGTATGCTGCAGGACTGTGCTAACAAGGACCACGCTAATAGCAGAAGAAAGAAGAATGACAGGAAGATAGGCTCATCTGTATGCTCTTTATCCTTTTGCTGTTCAGCTATAGATTGGGACAGGGTGGTGACCCATTAGTTTTAGGGAAATGTGGTAAAGAAAAATCAGTTAGCTACATGGCCATTGACTTTGGAAACTGCTGTGTAATGTGTCTGCTTTTTTTTTTATTATACAGTATTTGCATAGCGCCAACATATTACACAGTGCTGTACAATAAATAGGGCTAGCAAATGGCAGACAGATACAAACAATGACACAAAATGAGGGGAGCACCCCGCCAAGAAGATCTTATAATCTAAAAGGAGGATCCATAAAATAGATTTCCAACTACTTACTGTTTAGGTGATAGTACTTTCACTAAACACCTGTCAGTTTTTTTTTATTTCTTAATTAGATGAAGATTATTTAGATGTATATGTATACCAAACTTTTGCAAACTTTTGTCACATTCACTGTTTTAAAAATATACAACATTTATAAAACTTAGACTAGAGTACATCTAAACTCAATTCATTGAGAGATTTCCCAGTCCCATTTTTAGCTTCTCTGCTAGTGATCGTGGTGAACCTGAGGAACCTCAGCCCACTGTGTGTATAAGGTTGTCAAATTCTTTTGTTTTGGCTAATATGGTTAAATGTATTCTATATGAGTATTCATTTCTATCTCAAAGCCAGTAAAGTAAATCTTTAAATTAAAATCTAGCCTTTTAACTTCAGTAATTGCTCCAACCAGCCTAAAAGTGAATTCTTCATATGTACCATTGAAGAATATACAATAGAATAGACAGATGATACAGATGAAGACAAGTGGCTGCTAATTTATTCTTCACAAGAGAACATAGAAAATTCAGAAAGCCTCATTAAAAGTCATAACTTTAAAAAAGAAGAAAAAAACGTAAAAAAAAAAAA
>NC_092862.1:116540712-116553049 GCF_032062135.1 Pyxicephalus adspersus
AAACAAGCAAAAACTTATGAACATAAAACCCCAGTGGAAGCTTATAACCTGAATCTTTTATCAATAATATAATAATACACTCTGGATAGAGATGGTCATTAAAAAAGAAACCTCAGTGGGTTTATACAACCAATTTTTGCTGAGCTGACTAATTAGCTGAACTGTACCCAAAATCATAATTCCAAACACAAATCCATATAGGCAGCCCAACAGGATGCAACGTTGGCCTTTTCCTAAAGAAGGAAGACAGTTGCCTTCCTTTTTTTTTGCTGCAAATCTTGCAAAGACTAAATTTTTTTTATGGTGATCACACCTCTTTATTTTATGCAGAGTTCCAAAAATTGGTCAGATTTATTAAAGCTCTAGAAGACTGGAGAAGATAGATTATCATGGGGGGACCTGAGTGATCCAGTAAATTTTAAAAGGATTTCCTAAAAATATTTTGCTTTTATTTGGAAAATGTTTTTTATCATGGACCAGATCCATTCTGAGTTTCCTGGGTCACCAAGGTTCTCCCATGATAGTCCATCTTCTCCTATCTTCAGGCCCAATGTGTGGTCAGGAAGGCAGTGCCCCAAAAATCTGGCATGAATGTAAAGTATGGTAACTATTTTTTAGTACAAGAATAAATAATAATATAAAATAAAAAAATAACAGTTTGTATGTGTTACCATATACTTTATAGACACAGCTGTTTAATTCTTCTCGTTAGCTATTATACTAAAATATAAAACTGAAAAAAAAAAGACAACAGAATTTCCAGTGGAATATTTAAAGTTTCCTTTATTTAAAAGTATTTTCCTTATGCTGGTTGAAGTCAGTAAAAGACAAACAGGTAAAAGTAAAATAGAAACCGAAAAAAAAAAGATTTACTCACTGAAACAGCAGGAAAGCGAGGAAAGAAAATAAACAGTGCTTGCATTTTTAGCTTTTTTAACCTGCTAGTTGAACGGTTTCTTTACAGTTTCTGTCTGTGTGCATTCATAAACTTGTGGAATAGTGAAGGGAGGTAAAGGAACTGAGGGCTTGTGGGATTCCTGGGACTCACACAGCCTCAAGCACAGCTGTACAAACACATGCAAGCTTTGTTAGGGTAGGGTGGGCAATAGGCTCAAACTGCTGAGCCTATCTGACCTATAAATCCACAGCAAAAGCTTTCCCTGAAGGAATGCCAGAAGTTATGTGAAAAAAACTTCTGCCCAGCCAATAACCATTGGTGTTACCTTTATTTTTTTTTTATATTTAATTTAATTTTTTTAAGTAATGACTCCGCCTGATAATTTTAATATTTATTGGTGCTACAATAGAAAAAATTGCATATTTTTTAATGTTTAGATTTGATAAGTATTGGAAGCAAAAATTAATTTATCCGGCTAAACACATCATTGTATATTTTAGTTAATAGATAAACATTTTTTTAAAGTAGTTTTATTCATGGAACATTATAAAATCTATAAAGTCCGCCTATTAATTGATAAAGTTTAACAGCTGAAGACAGATGACTGTTTTGTAATGAGATTATAATTTAAGGGGTTTGTGATTAATGTATGGCTTGAATATTTTTAAAGCATAAAATGTACATAAAGTTGCATTTTTAGCTTACCCACATTCTGAGTCACAAATCCTTCTCTCCCCTCCCTATTGTGTGAAATACCAAAGCCAAGGATCTGTTCATATTAATATTAATAAGAATAATGTTTATTTCTCGAATTCTGAGTGGCTATTTAAATAGAAAAAAATCAGAAAGTCTGCAGCATGCATTCAGGCACAGGTGCAGAAAGTTAGAAAAATATAAAAAAAATTTAGGCCTTTATGAAAAGCCTTACCCCAGCCCGGCCAATCAAGATGGTGGAAGATCGCAGCAAGGAAGAGAAAAAGGAAGTAGGTGGCACCACCGGCTACTAAACTGGGACTGGTGAGTAAAACATGACTTAGATACACTTTAACTTGATTCAATTCCCCAAACTTGCATCAGTGTGGTAGAGCTAAATCTGGACATTTAGAGCTATCCATGGGCATTTTCTTACCTCCATCATGTACAATATACTGTGATATGCAATACAAGTGAATCAGAACTGCCCTGCCCTTTGAGATAAAGTATATCTTTTATACCAAGCACTAGGCAGCATCCAGAAGGTACCAGTTAAAGTGTAACTAAACCCTGTCAAGGATGCTGCTATCGTCCGTCTTCTCCTCTGCATTATGATTTTTGGTCATCTTGATTGGACAGGCCGGGAGGGCCGGCAAGGGAAGACGGGATTTCTGGGAATCCCTGGCAAAACATTCAAAATTTGAGAACTGGTAGGTGATCAGGCACATAAGATCAGGTATTACAGAAGGGACATAAACACCTATTGGATTGGTAATTTTTCAAGTGGGACTTCCACTAGTTCCACTTTAAGATGAGCACACCCTTTTGCCACTCATGCACACCAGCCCAATGTATTTCAGAAAATGTCACCTATACAATATAACACAAATATTCACTGTTAGCTCAGAAATTATTTTCTCAGGCCTTTTTCCTGACTTTCCAAACATCTCTAAACTTTGCATGACCTCTTTTAAATGCTATCCCAAAATGAATTCAAGCACCTCCAAGCACTTGGCACAGCAAGAAGGTGCGAATGAGTGTAAAGTATTAATAACTGAAGGAAATTTAGGCAAACGAAACATTCAAGGCATATAAAGTTAAGTAAAAGGAAGTAGAAAGGTGATTAGTTTAAACTTGTGGAAATAAAAAAGGTTAATAAGCTGCTGTAATAGACGAGCACCTCGGTAGTGGCCTCAACTAATATGTTTCTCTGCAGGCTCTAAACATTGGCCTCTTGTTTTTGGAAGACAGAATAGAATTTTGTCATGACACTATTACTTAACTTGGTTCTTAATCAAAAGACTGCACACACTGTTGTTATTGTCCTGCAAACTGCAGTCGAAAAAAAAAAAATAGGATATTGGCTGACTGGTTTAAAATATGTTGTATTTTATTTGATAGCAATTGGTTTTACAAGTTTTTTAATAATAAAAAATAGGCTAAAGGGTTTACTAGGTTACAGTAACTAAACCCAGCTCGCATTTACACAATACGGTATTATACTTGCAGGTGCAGAGTTAAAGGGGAAGAAAACTTTGCGGTATGTTCACTAACATCTCAGCAAAAAAATAAAAATCATAGGTTGGAGAAAGTGTTATTTTTAAATTCTATGCGTGGGCTTTATAAACATTCCTAAGGATTTTTGAAACATCAGCATTTTGAGGAGTTTAGGAATGATTTTTTAAATGGTTTTAAATAATTAAATAGAATACGTGGTTGTTTCAAACTATTTTTTAATGATGGACAGGACTATAAAATATTTAATATTTTAAAATATATTTATAAAAATATACCATTAATATTTTCTTTTTTAGAAGTTAACTATTTAAATAAAAAATATATTAGACTGTAAATACATCCAGTCAATAGATAGAGCTAGTTTTAAAATTGTCCTATCTCAAAGCTTGTTGATTACAGAGGTCAAAAGCTTAAGCTGAAATGTACATACACAATGGGCCTGATTTATTAAAACTCTTGAAGGCTGGAGAGGATACACTTTCAGCAGCAACGCTGGGTGATCCAGCAAACCTGGAATGGATTTCTTAAAAGTAATTTGCTTTTGTTAGAAAATATTTTTAATCCTGGACCAGATCCGCTCATTTCACTGTATCCTTTTCCAATGGGTTATAACCTGATATGTATTATTTTTGGATTTAGATACACCCTAACTACTAACCCTTAACATTTAATCTCCACTCCAGGTCACAATTTCAGTTTGACAAAGATTCCTACAATCATGACCAGTGAACAGTATAATGTATTTTAAGAAGTTATTCCCTTTGATAACAATTGTAGGTTGGCTTTTAAACACAGTTATGTGATGTTCTGGTGTCAAAATACTTTGTGACTTAGTGAAATACTGGAAGAAATTTTGCATAAAGAAGGGCAGCAGTGGCAAACTATATATGTATTTATGGCAGATCTACTTTACTCAGATAAATTGTCTAGACCAACCTTTCTCAACCTTTTCTTACCTCACTTTAGAGGAACACTTTAAGTTGTTGCTAAAATAAATTTTTTTGGGTGTCAGTCGGATAAACGTCTATAACATTAGTGGTGGGATGAAACAATATCTCCCTTACAGTTATGGTCTGAATGCCACCCGAACAGATAGAATAATCTCTGGTATCATGTTTCTGGATCTGGAAAATGGCATTGTCCCATGAAGTACACAGGAACCAGCAAATGATCAAATATCCATAGCTTAAGAGGCCCCTAGCAAACTGTGCAGGAACCCTATGGTTTATTGGATCTCTGCAAATGGCTGGCATAAACCATTGGTTTATTAGAAGCTGTTGACACCAGAATTCAAGCAATACCTGTGTACTGATATGTATTTTCTGGTGACATATTGGATTTTGGACCCCAGTTAATTGTATTCAATGGCAAAATGCAGCTTGACAAAAACACATTACAGAAGACTGTTTCCATTTCACAGAAAAGCAACACATTGTTGTGAATTTACCTTGTAACAACATGTTGGACATCCATGACTAGTGGAGATGATAGCAATAAAAATAGATGTACCTCAATGAAAATATTTACATTACAGTAAAAAAAAACTGCTTTCATTAGATACCTTTTTGGACTCAGTGAAATAATAACTAGGTCTTAATATTTTATGGAATGTTAAGCATAGTAATTGAAAAAAAATGCTAAAATATGATTCCAAGCCTTTATTATTTAAAAAGCTGATACAGGTAGTCCCCGAGTTAAGGACATCCGACATACCGATGACTCCTAGATATGAACAGAGGCTTGGAAGGGGGGTGGGGGTTTGCATAACTTTTTTTTATATCATGGGGAACCCTTGCAATAACTTTTAGGTTTTGGGGATCCACTGCTATATTTACTATATACACAGCTCGCAGTGCATTGGTGTGGTGGTCATTGGGAAGAATGCTTCTTACATTGCCTGTCAGTGGAAAGAATATCACCCTTACAGATAGCCAAACTGACCTGGGAGGTACAAACTGTTCATTGCTCATGGAACCCCCAGCATCGTTTGGAGGATACAAAGGGTTTCACAAAACCCTAGTTGAGAAATACTGTGCTATATTATACCAGATGTCCTCCAGCAAGGGAACAGGGCAAGCTCTATCTGACTTGCTGCAGCTTCCTATGCACACTGTGAGAAGCTGTCTGTGTGCAGTCAAATCCACATAAGCAATTTCAGCACAAGAGCATGTTGACTAAAGATAAGGCTACAGATCAGTTTTGATAGGTTGCCTGGTGTTATGCTTTAAGCACCCCTGTTAAAAAATATATTGTGCACATTAGAGGACATTTACCCAGAAATGAAGTAAAGGTTCACAAACTTTATCTCACACTTTGTACTATACAGCACAGTGACATCACCAGCAGTGGATGAATTTTGTGCTAGCATTTACAGCCTCTTAGTAATCCCTTCCATGAGCCTTATAATACTTGATGGATAGAAAAACAAATCATATGTTAGTTACAGTCCTGTTTCATTAAGTTTATAAATCACTTAGAACTTCTTAAAAGGGCATAAATCATTTTTTATTATTCCTGCAGTATATTTGTTACTTTGCAGCAATGTTATGTACAAATCTTCATAAAGGAAAACATGTAGGAACTGTAAAGGTTTTACTGTTCAGTGAGTGTCCATTACTATAATGCCCTACTGTCTGCAGAACTTCAAATGAATCAGTATCTTTGACCTGGCCTTTGAAGTTACCAAGGCATTATAGCCTGTGATAAAAGAAAGATTATTTATAACCTCCCCAGTTTATGTTTTTCCACTGACCCAGCAGGCTTTCCAAGGTTTGGGGGATATTATTTCAAGAGCTGTTAAATCTTTGTGATGCTTTCGCTGCCCCCTAAGGTGCTCAGACTTTCTAAGATTCTCTTATATATGACATGGTTTCACGTGAAAGCATTCAAGATGCTGACATCTCTAAGTGTTTGGGTATTTGTAACTCAGGGGCTTGAAATCTAAAGAAAACAAAACTAGCAAATTAGCATAGGTGCAGCCTAGTACTTTTTACTTCTAAAATGTCTTTTTAGTGTCCCTCATTCACAGGAGTCTTGGAAGGATGAATGGAAGAAAAACTCAATCACTCTTCTGGAAATCCCAAAGGTGACACATTCATCTCCTGCTTAAACAGTAGGAGCTACTGTGTGTACGTGCTAATTAGAGACAATTATGCAGTAGAAGTACAGAGAGCTGTTTAAACACAAAAAGGCTAAAATTATTTAACAATGCAGTTTACAAAAAGAAGTGAAAGTGAAAAAGGAATACTTTTATATTTACCTGTTGTTTATTTTTACCTGTATGTTTTAGAACAAACCTACATTTTTCATACAAAAGTACATTTACATTCACCCTAAAGCAAAGTCACCATTAGGTCCAGGAAACCCAGATTTGATGTTCAAATGTTGGAGGTCCGTGGCTCTGGCCGGTGCACCCCCAAGCAGAGTCAGGAGAAAGATGCTGCTTGGGGGGGGGGGGGGGCGCATCGGCCAGAGCCACGGACCATGCCCCCCGTACAAATTGCAGGCTCAGAGAAGGGGGTGGATTGTGGACAACCCGCCCACTCTCCCATCGCAGGTTTAGACCTACGATAGGAGAATGGGCGGGTTCTGACATCATGGCTTCACTCTGGGGGAAGTTTCTTCCCCTTTGAGTGACACATGGTTCCCCATGCATGCGTGGTCCGTGGGTTCAAAATGATTGGTGGCCACTGTAGTAGACTACTTACAGACACGCCATGGTTGCTACCTCTAGTGTGTCCTTTGCCTCCTTATTACTTATACCATGAATATGTTGGGCAGTTTCACTAGCTAATGAAGCAGGAAATGTATAAGGGGGGTGTACTGGGGCAATACTGATGGACCGGAATTTCGGATTAGCCCAGGCAATCAGTTAAACATGAATATTGTCATGTAGACATCAAGGGCTGCTTGAACATTTCTGAGAGTGACAATATACTTTTTGTTTTGAGGCCACGGATTCAACTCAAATCTGTTAATTTTGGTCAATTAACCTAATTCCTTCTATCGTAAATAGTTTTTTCTTCCTCTGCTTACTGATATAGATTTTAAGATAGATTGCTTTAATGATTTCTTTTCTTTTTAGCATCACATGTGCGAAATGCGTCAATATTATCCCACTACTGTGTTATGTTAACTAAGATGATCTATGTGGTTGGGGTTATGGTTCCCCACTTATATTTCTGAAGAAATTTTGTCTGGAAATTTAAAAACACCAGCATATGTAGTGGGAAAGGGACATATTTAAGAAATTTGTCTTTCATACTTGCATTGTTTTGTTACATTTTTTTAACAATTGTTAATTAACCTCCCTGGGAGTATTCCTGAGTCTGGCTCAGAGTGGATTTTCCATACCAAAAGCGGTAACCCCGAGCCACACTCGGGGTGGAATTGCCAGGGAGTTTACCAAGTCCTAACTGGTTCCCACGTTTCTGCGGTGTCCTCCAGCAGTGCCCGCGGCTTCCTCCAGCTCAGATTAGTCCCAAAACCTAACTAGAGAAAACATTAGTATGCAATCAGGAAGACTCTAAAACTACCAATGAGGTAAATTTTTGTTTCTGGAAATGATCTTTCTTGACCCTTTCCACTGACAGTGGAACAAATGAACCCTGTACACTTATCACTGTTCAGTTCTATGGAGAAGGGAGGGAAGAGGATCAATAGGAGACACCATCTGTGTCCTCCTTCATAGACAGAGGTCATCCTCATTTGGTTATTTAGTGATCCAATGTATGCAGAAATCATGTAGACTTCTAGTTTTTTATTAAATTTAATTACCATAAGTAGTTCAATGGTACTAATACATAATATCGCACTGTGATAGAGGCCTGTGATCAATTCAAAAGAGGAACCCTGTCTGCATGATGTAGCTTTACCTAGGCTTGCTTGTGCTTTCTTTAGTTTTGTCCACTTCATTATCCATTTCTAACGGTTGTCTGTACAGAGTGTGTAGGTGATAGTCTGGCTAAGGGCCAATGTGAATGGTTCTGGGTCCTAGTTTAGAGAAGGGTTAGATCATACTTTCTTGTGTTAAATGTTGTCAGTGTTGTAATTGGGGAGAATTCTTTTCACTTCTTTTTCAAGGACCACACAGGAAATAAGGACAATCATTCCAAGAATCAAACAATTAACAATTAACATTCTGATGGCAATTCTAACCCTACTAGGAGTTATGCTGTTATAGCTTCTCATTGGATTCTGCTCACTTCCTATCCCGTTGACTATGAAATGGAAGGAAATATCCCCCAAGAGAAACAAAAACAATTAAAACCTGTGAAAGGTTTTAGCCCTTGCCCACTCTTTTCAAAACTAAGTAAATATATTCAGGCTGAAGTTGGGCCCTATATAAATTATATAAATCATATATATTTCCCAGTATGTTTTGTCTTGTGAAGTGCTTCCTCGTGATTAAATTAAATACTCGCAAAGACCTCATTACTGCTCTCAGTTACGGCACACATGTGTGAGTG
The DNA here is from genome assembly GCF_032062135.1 of Pyxicephalus adspersus. NCBI lineage: Eukaryota > Metazoa > Chordata > Amphibia > Anura > Pyxicephalidae > Pyxicephalus > Pyxicephalus adspersus. The sequence continues at coordinate 116,549,290 of NC_092862.1, forward strand.
ATTTGAGAAAAGATCAGTCTGCTTTAAACACAGTTTATCTGACACTACATAGTTGAGTTTTGTGTTTATAAAATCCCAAATGTTGAATGAGAATTCACAAAAGCACTTTTAAAAGTTTTTATTAGGCTGAGGGAATATAGAAGTCAGTCCTTATAAATACAAGCAAATGATTTGCATAAAGTTATACAAACAATACCCCTTATACGGAAATATGAATGTTTTCAATTTAAAAATCAAAGTTATGTTAGATTTCTCATGCATTCTTATGAACAAAACGAAAAATTAGGCAATAGTAATTTCCTACTGATCTATACATAGACGGGGTAGGTAAGATATCTACAAAATGTAGTGTTGAGCTTCCTATTTAGTACACTGACCAATGTTCTGCAGGTGATGGTAGTTCCAGGGGGAAGTTTATGATTGCAACATTAAACATTTTGCATGTTTTCCCTTGATCCCAGCTGGAGCACTTTCAAGTCAACAATTACTTTGCATTGGGTAATGCAATAGTACACTTTTAAAGATAATTCTACCAAAATCACATAGTCATTATATCAGTGTTACCCCCACTATTAGGAACCAAGTAAACAAAAACAGAGGTTTCAGATATGAGGGAGACATACTGACTCATTCTACTCCAGCCAAGTGACAGCGCAGGTGCTTCGTGATTGAACACCTAGGGGCTCAACATTTTCATATGTGGAAAAGTTCTTAGCCTCAGTTGACCAGCTGGCCCAGAGCAAAAAAAAAAAATAGGCAGAGGGCCTCATGACAGTGGGAGGGGGGGGGGAAAGAAGTCAGGAGAGAATGGGTTAAAAGATGATTGGTCAAGAGAGATGGGGTGATGGGTGGAGTAAGCAATTAGGAGGGGTCAAAGGACAGTGGTATATAAGGCAGAGGTGGGGGGGGCAGAGGTCAGAAAATTTGAAGGAGCAGAGGAAAATAGTTGCCCACCCACCCTTTCTCCCTGTGGTTCGATCTTTGGGGCTGGTGGTTTTGTCATTGCAGCGGGGCGGGTTTTGGTGGTCTATGATAGTGGGTTTTTTTGGAACACGGGGTTGTAGTGAGGCCCGGTGGTTTGGTGGGATACCTGCGTGTTGTTCCTGAGCCGGTGTCTTAACGGCTGGGGGCCAAAAATTTGTAGGGTGCAGGTATGTGACATTTAGGGATGTAGGGGCACTGTCATGGACTGTCAAAAAACATGTGTTAAAAAAACTTGAATACTTGGAATGTATCTGTTATGTTGTGTTTGCGGTTGTATATTTTATAAAGAAAATGTTATTAATGTTTATATTTTTGTTAATAAAAGGCTGCTATGGCCAGTTATACCCAAGACAGGTCTCGATGTATTTATTAAGGGGTCATGGGTTAACGGGACGATCTGGTTGGCTGGCCGGCAGAGGTAAGACGACTTTCTTGTCCCCCCTTTACACTTGTCATGCAGTTTACATAATCCCCATCAACATGTTGAACTTGTTGGCTTGACAATAATGTAAACCTGTTGCTTTGACTTCCTTTTGCAAAATTAAATATATGAAGTGAATTTTCATACATTTTATTGTGTTTAGACTTTTAATAACTTTGTAAATCAGCATCATTTTCTTCATAATTTACCTTTAAAATACCAGCTCACTTGTAAACTTTCATTGGACCTAATTGCCTATTCCTTTCATGAGTACAAATTGGTATGTTAAACCCCAATTCAACCCACAATTCCACTAGGCAAGTTCTAAAGCAAGCAAATGTATATAAGCAAAGGGTGGACAGAATATCTGTGTGATGGGCCATATGTACTTGTATGCTGCATTCCTTCTCATCTCTGAATTTAGCTGGTGAAAGGTTGAATGAGATATAACAATGTGATACTCAAAGTAGAGGTAAAAATAGATCCTAGAATACATTTTCCAGCATTGACGCATTACAGCAGAAGCCATGTTTCCATAGTAAAGTGTGGGACTTGTGGTAGGAAACTGGAAGGCTCCTAAAGTCCTGGTTATATAATTTGGTGCCCATCCAAGGCCAAACACAGCTACACAATGTTTTAGTTTAGTTTCAAATGTTCTATTTATAATTAAACTAATAAACATGACTGCTTTAAGTATTTGCCCTATTCAATGTTGGGTTCAGTTAGGTTATAACCATGAACATTATTGCTTTTACAAGTGATCTTTATTGTGAAGTCAAGACCAGCACCATACAGCCCTTTTAGTGAAAAAATCCCCAATGGTTTATCTTCATAGTACACATCATGACCCCATTCATTCCTTTGAGCGAGATGTATTCCACTCATGTGACTTTGAAGACTAGCTTGCTGGGTTATTTTTAGTAGAAATGCTGTGCGGTGCCTGGCATGGCCATATTGTGAACGTTGGCAAACGCCATGGGAACTTCCTTGGGTGCAAGGACAGTATTTAACATAGCAGGCTATAGTAAGGGATGAACTTTATTTGTTCACCAAAACATTGAGCACACGTTGGATTTTAGCCTGTGAACCTTAATAATGTTTGAAATATGAGGCCTTTTGGCAAATGACGTCTGTTCTGTTAGCTTGAATTAAATACTGGTTTGCAAATTGCCTCTATTTTGTTACCTGTGTTACTGAAATAGAGCTGATGAAAGAAAAAAATATAATAAAAATATACAAAGGAAACTCTATTTAAGTAGAATTCATTTCTATAGCAGCAAGAAACATGATAGCAAGTTACCCTGCTTAACATCTATAAAACAGTAAACTCTTTCCCAGTAGTGTATTTTGTATTTAAAAAATGGTTTAAAATCTCTGGAACTGAAGAAGTACATGAGGGGCCACATGTATACAATATAAACTGTATATACTTTCCTATAAATTCAAAATTCTAACTTGATTTTAAGCGTTAAAGGAATCCATAGTATAATGATCCCCACACAGAAATGTTTATCATTTTTCTCCAGAACTATTAGACACTGTCATGAGTCCCATAATGACTTCTAACATAGCAATAGCAAGTTTTCTCCCTAATTACTGTACATGTATATTTTTCTGTATCCATGTTGGCCTCAACCACAATGTGTTTAATATATGTATACATTATTGATTTATGGTACTTATTTATGTCAGCTCAAACTATAGATTTTATATGACAACAATAACTCATGAGTTTAAAAGCAAATGTCTTTCTAAACTAATTATTGGTTTAGCCTGGAGCCCAAACTGTGCAGGTAAGACCAAAAGATTTTTTAGGGGTTGTGCCTATATTCTATATTACAATATATTTATAATATACTGAACACATGGTGTAACAGGTTGCAACTCATTATAGGGCAGGGCTGCTTCAATCTTCTGTTTGGTGCCATTTTTTCTCAACCCAGGCTTTTTTAAATTAGTTTCACAAACAAAAATTTTAGTTTAAAGAATAAAAAAGCAACAGAAATGACCAATGTTCCAGTTCCACATACTGCGCAGGACCAGCACAACTTTCGTTGGACTAAAATACAAACCTAATTCCTGAAAAAAGAAAGGAGAAAAAGAGAAACAAATAACCAAAACCACATTATTAATAATACTAATAATAAGACGAATAGTTTACTCCATCCTTGTATTACCCCTGACAATTACCTTGGTATATCCAAATTCTTCATTTTTCAGCAAACATGGATTGTTCAGTAAGCACACTCATTGCAACAAAAACCTACTGTGTCTAAAAATCTTAATGCGTACCTAAATTCAGAAATTTATTTTACATAAAAGGGTAGGTTTTTTTAAGTGCAACACCTTTTTTTT
>NC_092862.1:116553327-116579330 GCF_032062135.1 Pyxicephalus adspersus
ACTTTCCCAGCAGGTGTTAGGACACTGAAATACTGTCTGAGGAGCAGTGGGGTTCATGAGAAGAAGACACTGATTATGGAAATGAATATTCATCATCTTATGTGGCAGGCTTTCCCCAAAGGTTAAAACCTACTGCTTTTTCATTGAGAAAGATGCTAACAGTAGCAAAGAAAAAGTATCAAAGAATGTGATAATTAGCATTATTATTTCATTAGCGTTTTAGTGTCAGTAGTGGAAACATAAATTAAAAAAAAACAAAAATATCCTTTTAGATTAGATTAGATTTGTTAACAAATTTGCAAAAATAATGGATAAGGACTTCTATACTACTGCCTGGAGAACAAACAATCTACAAATGCTGGCCTATACTGGGGAGAAAACAATTAGTCAGAAAAATGTCCTCCAACCTTAAAAAATCCATTGAGAAGGCATGGATTTAGAATGTCCAGCAGACTTGAAAAAATTAAGGAAAAATAATTTTCTAATCTGGAAAAAAATCTAATAACGAGAATGAAAGGTACGTTGCATATATAATACTCCTACCACAATATGAATATTAGTAATATGGCTAAGCCTAGTTTCCAAGTCTTAGGTGTGGACTAATATGTTGAAAGCATAGGATTCAGTTTATTAAAAAATGGCCTTAAATACAACCAAATACACAAGTTGATATGTGTTTAATCAATCAGGAGCAATCAACAACAATGTTGCCAAGGCAGATAGATTTGAGAAAGGTAAAACTAATAGATAACTTACTAAATCAACAAAATTAAGGATCTTTGGCTTGTGATTTTTTTATTTAAATTGATTGAGTTTGTTGTACTGGATGACTGATTAAACGATCATATTGATATCTGTGTGGCCACCATTAAAGGTCAAAAGTAGTTACAACAATGTGATGGGAAAAGTCCTGGACAATCATGGATCTTTGGGCACAAGAATAATAGTTCAAGTGCTGTCTGGCCATCCAAATTAAAAAAAAAGGCAATTGATATCCCTTTTAGTTAAGTTATTACTTTGACCATGTGATATCCTCATTAGTAGCCAGCAGAACAATGTACACAAAATTTGCCTTCAAACCCCTTGAAGGGATTCCATTATCTGTATGAAGTAGTAGATATAAGAAAATGATTCATGAACATTTTCTGTTTTCTTTGCAATTACTCTTATCTCCAAACAAAACATTCAGTGTCATATTATTTATGGATGGATGTGCAGATGTCCTCACTTCCCTGGGATTTCTATGTTAAATTGCACTGTTTACCCCGGCTGCTGAGCTTGAATATTACTCATAGATAAAGAAAGATGAGACTCATGTTACCATTGCCAATTAATCTGCATACATCTTGCAATATGCACTGTTTGTATATTAAAGTCATCAATTTTCAGTCCCACACATTTGTAGTTAAATATTATCTATATTTCCTTTGACCTTTCCCTACTTTAATTTTCTTTCAACAAGTTAACTTTTATTTTGGACTTTGTCTTCATTTTTCTAAACTGTGGATTTCATTGGCAATATAAAGTGCCAGCATTATCCAGAAGAAACATGTAATCTTTCAAGGAAGATCTTTATGGCTGAACTCTCTAAGATGGACACAGGGAAAAGAATATCCCACAAGAGTAAACAGTATTGCAGAGTATCTAATAGCTTCAACAAAAGTAATTTGTTCCAAAGACTTTTATTAAGTCCATGTCTCTGAAGAATGGAATGTTTCCCTTTGTGTGAATTCAGTTGTGGAAAACATACAATATGCAAACTTTCACGAATCAGCTACTTTATCCACAAAGCAGTTAAGTGCTAAATACTGCCAATCTGAGATTTCTGTTCCAGCAAGTGTTAGCAGGTTGAGTTAACAATAGAAAATGCTTAGAACCAGGGCCACCATTACATTTGATACATAGGTACAAAAAAACTGACACCTTAATCCTTGTCCAGCAACACCCCTTGCTACACCTTATTCATCTAAAATTTATATACTTTCCAAGTGATACACAGCAGGTGCATTAATGTTTATAGTTGTGATACAGAGCACAGCAAATCATATCTTTACCTTTAACAATGCAAAAAATCCTACTATTACCAATCTCTCACAAACCCAAATGTTATTGCTAATTGTATTCCTCAGATGATGTGCCCGGTCTTTACATCTCCGTCCCTTCTCAACTACCGTGGCTTTCTTTTTAATAATTATTACCATGCCCATTGCATTGCCACCACTTTCCTCTGTGTCTGCTCTCTACCTCTCCCCTCCTATGTGAATCTTTTTCTGCTCCCATATTGTGCCACCTCAAATATTCAAATTACATAATTTAATGTTTGCAATAATTCAATGAAAATCATATTTGTTTTGTGGGTCCCTTTTCTTTACCTACACACATCAATTTTCTTTCTCCATAACTTACTACCTGCTGTTCAATTTCCATGTCCTGTATTGTCTGTCCCCTGAGATGACCGATGGGTGCACATGTACAATAATACTGGATGGATGTACAATGATAATATTCAGGAAGCCGAGGTTCTTAGGTTTGTGTCTAGCATGCCCTGTTGTAAAATCTGAAAGGGGTATACTTCTCCTGAAGGGACCAAAATTATAATCCTTATATGACAGCCACATTGTAGTACTGATATATGTTTCTTACTATAACTCGAATGCCACAGGCTATTTTTGAAACACATAGAGGGTTGAATATTTTGGGTTCAGTTGATCTGTTCATTTTAAAGTAGGAGGATATGCTAAGTTCTGTCATCAAAAAGTGAATTTTGGGTGATTTCTCCATGATAAAGGTTGCACCCAAAATGCCAAAAAGAGTGTTGTTCTACACTAAACACTTGATTTATTAAAGCTCTCCAAGGCTGAAGAGGATACACTTTCATCAGTGAAGCTGAGTAATTGAGCAAACCTAGAATGGACATTGTCCAGGATTCAAAATGTTTGCTAGCAAATAGCAAATTACTTTGAAGAAATCCATTCCAGGTTTGTTGGATCACCCAGCTTCCCTGATGAAAGTGTATCCTATCAAGCCTTGGGAAGCTTTATTAAATCAGACCCAGAGTGTCTGTTTGTTACCTTTTCCAGGTTTGAAGTCACAGACCTGCTTTCTATAACGCTGTTGTAAAATTAATTACTCTTTAGAGGAAGCATATCTAACATCAATAAGAACGTTGGCATGTATAGAACAGTTCAGTAACATAAAACATAACAACATAAATAAACACTTTCATGAAAGGTGTTGCTTTATTATTAGTGTATCTGGTAATGCATAGTAGTTTAAAGTATATTATTTTTTTATATTACATGTCTGGGGTCTTAGATTTTCCTTGTGAATCTGTTATCCGTCATTGGAAGTGCACCTTAAAATTCGGCCAGCCAGGTTGCATACTTTGATAGGGGTCTGGTTGGAAATTGGAATCCCCATTCTCTTTTTAAATAAAAGAAAACAACACACATGCTTTTAAGGTGTTCCCTTAAAAATTATTTAAAGCATTGGTGGATTTCCAACAGTGCCCTCCGAGCCTGTTGTTTGGATTCAACAGACTCTCTAACTTTCATTTAAGATTCATCTCACATTGACTTTAATAGGTTTTAGAGCTAAGTATAGTTTTGCAAAATGCAATAATGTTTGCAGAACTCTTGCTGGTACAAACACAAACAGAGTTGCTCATTCTTAGAGCTGAGGATCTTCACTAATAAATTGTAGCTGTGTTCATTTGAATATCCAATCACGCGTAAAAGAAATAAATAAAAATGATTTTCACATGACTGGATAATTGAAATGAGTGCAGCTTAAATTTCTTAAGTAAACATTCTCTTCTTTAGACAATCCGCACAAATATTTTTTGCAATAAAAACTGGCATTCATTACAGATTATATGTGTTATACAAATAATAAAAAGTGAATTTTTAGCAAAAGATTTATTAAAGTGACTTCATCTTACTATTTATGTTTTCTTTCAACTGGTCCGGCGGGGCTGGTAAAAATAGTGTGTAGGACAAATTAATATATTTTTAGAGGAAGGACCGTTAGTGAAAAAATAAGGTTCATATTATATAGGACAATGTGCAATAACATGAAGCAATTAGGTAGAATTAATTAATTTCTCCACACTGTAAGCTGAAATCTCATTATTCTGATCCCCACATAGCCATGTCATGCACATGACCATAGCCAAAGCAAGCACAAAGTCTCTTTCCAGACTTTGACTAGTTATTTTTTTCTCAGGCCCCATTAATAAGAAAAGAAGTGTCCTGATTCCTGTAGAGAGTATTACTTATACTAATCAATCAGATTTCCCAGTACTGTACTGTAATAAAATAAAATAAAGAATCTTACCGGGTCCAATTAGAAAAGGAAAAGCTCAACTAGGGTTCCTCCAGATGTTAATAGGGGTTCCGTGAGCAATTATCAACCTATGACTCTCAGGTCAGTTGAATTAACACCAATGATTTATTTTGGCTATCTGTATGGGTGACATTTTTCCTACTGATCTGCAATGTAAGAGGCATTCTTCCAACTAACCACCACACTAATATACTGTGAGTGGTGTATTTATAGCAGGGAATCCTTAAGACTTGGTAGTTATTTGAAGTGGTTCCCTCATGTTCCCCATGTTCTATATAGTCCAGTCCTCACCTGAACAATGTTCAAATTGGGAGATTCAGAAAATCAGTGTATATATATATATATATATATATATATAGTTTCAACTTTTAATTAGTTCTTTATTGGTTTTTGGATCATTTATTTTTGATCATTTAAGTTTTATGACTGGGTCAACAAAAATCAAGCAGTATTCTAGTGGCTAATAAAATCTCCCTTTCAAATAACAGTTTGTAAAAAGTTGGTTAAAAGGTTAACTGGCAGTAATTACATTTCAGATCACAGACATTCACAAAATGCAGCCACCCAAGTCATTCTTCTTTCTCTAGTAACTAAATTCTTTCCTGATATATGTTATGTGACAAAGAACAATAGGCTTTATAGGAACTCATGTAACCATCATAAAAATATACTTCCTATAATTTCTTTCAAGCATATAGTTTTAATGTTGGCAAGTGCATTTACTAAAAATTTGTTTACATTTTCTAACGATGAGAAAATGACCTTCAATATATTCCAGTGAACCTTGAAGGTTTGTAGGGGTGATTTGTTGAGTAAACTGAGTAACAACAAGAGAGTTTTTCACTAGTATATGAACTCACATGTGCAATAACCCGTAGCAACTAATCAGCAAAGCTTTGATTAATCTGCTGCAAGTCATTCAATGTCAACAAATATTTGATTGATTGCTAAAAAACTTGTATCCTTCTAAAATATAATAAATACAATGAAACGTGTGTGTTTATATTTGTCTCCCATAGGCTGCAGTATTATTGCTATTCCTTATGGCATTTTATCTACAGTTTAAAATTCCAGCAGATTTCTTATTAAACCACAACAAATATTTCAAATATCCCGCTTGTTTAAAGTTGGTCACCAGGCTGATTGGATTCCAGGAGGTTGGGGTTTAATTATTAGTTTTAAATGTGCCGAAGGTAATATATAAAATGCAGGGATAGTTAGTCAACAAGCAATCATTAGGTGCGCAATTCAAACAAAAGTTTCATTGGATGCTACAGGAATTACACCTCACCATTGCTCGTGAGACTTAGAATATTTGAAGATAATAAAATATATATATGTAACTGTGAAGGAAATGAAATCTTCTGTTGGGTTTTGTTTTTGTCATTTTCTCCACTAAGGGAATTCACCCTATTGTCTAGATTACTAAAATCACAGGACCCAAAGTTCTGAGCCAGCCCAAACATTTCAAATGTCAACAGAACATGAGATACCTCCAAATGGTAAAACCTGTCCTGCTGAAAACTATGAAAGTGAGTTTTCCCCTCATTTTGGAGAGATTCTTTCTCACTTTCTGTTGGTTTTCCAGGACAGGGGGTCACAATAATAATAATAAAAAGGTTATTTTTAGCAAGAGATTTATTTGTGACTTTATCATGATATTCATATTTACTCTGAAATGGTCTTATTGAGCTGGTAAAAATTGTGTGCAGGACAAATTATTTTATTTTTACAGAAGGGGCACGAGGGTTCATATTATATATGGCAATCTTCAACAATTTATAGCAACTAAGCAGAATTAATTAATTTTCCCTTATTTAAGATAAAATCTAATTAGTTGCTTTGGTTTTTCTTAATATATCACAGCACAGGACTGCATTACACAATGATATACCTAATGGAAACGAAAGAACTCATCTTTATAAAATTTCGTTCCTTGGTTATAAATCCTTGGTTTTAAATTTTTTAGTGTCCCTGCTGGGGAAATTCATCCTATTTGACTTGATAACTATTATCACTGGACACAAAGTGATGGGAAGCCCTAAATGTTAAAATTGTCAAAACATGGAGCCAAAAAACAATAAAATATGCCTTTGTAAGTGTGTAGGTACTGAAAACTTTAGATACTATTTTTGTTTGTGTACCCACTGGGGACATTCGCCCTATTGTCCTGATGACTATTATTGTAGGACTCGGGGACAAAAAGCTGACTGAGGTTTTTACTATTTCTTATTATAAACAACTAAAACAATGAACAAACAAAAAAGTTTTTAGTGCTTCATAGAGTTTTTGACATCACTTACAATTTAGGTAAATTGCATTTATGTTTTGTAAAGTGCGTATCTTTATATTAAAAGATATGTAGGAATTGATATGTGCATTTTGTTTGAAGGCTATGAGCATGAGAAGGCCAGTAGAGTCAAGTGACTAATATGAGTGAATAATACATCATCAGGAGAGGAAAAAGGCTGTATTACATAATCAACTCGGCATGTGCCCAGACGTAGGCTGGATTGCATCACAGTGCCTAGCAGGTCACAGATGTGATCAATAATCTGCCATCTGCTATTCCACCAGGAATGGATGTTTATGTCCTTCTCTTACACTCTCCATTCCATCAAACAGCCTGTACTTTGCTGTAAAATTTCAAAGGCTGAACATGGCAGAATTTATTCTAAAGTGATCTCACAGGGAGGGAGGCTGGAACCTTCAAAAGAAGTGAAACAACATTCTTCTCCTAGACTCTCACCAAAAATATAGCAGCAACATGTGTTTGGTAGCTAAAGGAATAGAAGCACTTTCAGGTTTTATCTCCATTGGGAAGAACTAACCTCATTATTTGTAAAGAGGTATCTAATATTTTTAAGTTGTTACTGAAACAGGAGAACAACTGCTCCAGTAACATTTTTTCTCCAATGATTAGCCAAATAAATGTTTTCACACAAGATTCATACAACTTCTACCCAGGGTTCACACATTTCATATTGAATCTAAATGAAAATGTGTGAACGTTGGTTAAAAGCAGTGCAAATTGAGTCTTGAGAAAAAAAGAAAAAATGTTATTCTACTATAACATTTGCCATTAGGCAGGACTTTCTTGCAGTAGGGGACAGGAGATGTCAATAAGTGTTATTACCTGCCTCATCACTGTCCCAATTTGTTCACAGCAAATAATTAATTACTAGGATACAACCCCTATGGTTGCTGGGACTGAATTTACTCCCATGTTCTTGCATGGGAATTACATCTGGGTCCATGATGGAATGATAAAGAGAAGAAGGTAGAAGAACATGGTAGAGTTCAATTTTCTCGCCTGCCCATAGAGGGAGGTTTTACAGGTAAAAAGGTGTGTGTGTGGGGGGGGGGAGGTGTTGGGACCCATGAGGTCCCAGCACACGTAAGAGGTGTTGGGACCCATCTAGGTACAGTGTCTCAACAGGAATTTGGGAAGAGGTGTGATTTAAGTGATTTAAGCAAAGGTTTTGGTCTCTGAGTCAGTGTGGTGCAGCTGGGAACATAAATTGCTGGGGCCGCCAAAGTTGTGGAATTGTGTGGGGATGCCCTTGAGGATTGGTAGCAAAATGGTTGTGTTAAAATTATTAGAAGGTATAAAGGTTATGAGAAGAATCTTGGTTCTTTAAATTTGTTAAAAATTTTTTTGTTTTTAAAATTTTTGTGTAATATTTTTAAGTTGTTACTGAAACAGGAGAACAACTGCTCCAGTAACATTTTTTCTCCAATGATTAGCCAAATTTACTATGCACCTGATAAACATATGCATAAGCTTAACATAGGTAAAACTAGCTTCAGTTATTGTTTCCAATTAATGTAATATTTTTAGCCAATTTTAGATCTCATCTCCACTACCACCCCAAATTTGTAAGATATTACCATAATATAGGTGATCCTCAGATCTGTGTAAAGGAGCATCTCCTACCCAACAGTGTCAGACTGGTACTGGAATGTGGGCTGTGCTGAAACTGTCCGCAGCAGTCCTTGTTGACTGCAACAGGAAGGATCTGTGTCCTCCCACCTGTCATTTTGTTCAGGCAATTACATAAGCTGTCTTGCATGGCTGATTGGTCCCCTAGATACCAGTCCCCCAATCTGCAGGTTCCACCTATAGCAAGCCACTGCTCAGCCTTGAGAGACTGGTTGCATCTCCCAGCACTCGGTAGCCCTTACTGTGGTCAGTCCAGGCTGCGTACAAACCATAGGTCAGGACCAGTAAATCACACAAAACACACCAGTAGCAAGTCAGCCTACCTTAACGCTAAAAAAGGCCCTGCTGACTGGAGAGGCTATAAAGTCCCAGAAGCCAATGGCAGTGCAGAGTCAGGAGCTGATCAGCTTCTAGAATCCCCGGCAGCTGTGCACAGCCTAACCATGGATTCTGGGGATGCCACAAAGACATCAGGCTGCAGGGGTAAAGGGAGGCAGGGGCTGCTGCTATCTTAGTTTCCCTGGCTGCTGCAAATTACATTGCTAGACAGAATAAACTGTGTTTTATACTGCGATGGCGCACAGCATGGAGTCGCTGGACAGATGAGCATCTCCTAACATCCTTCTTGTTGCAACAAAGACTGCTGCAGCTGACAAGGATGACTGTCCCAGTTTTACAATTCCTTCCTTTGGACTGGTTTCATGCAAGAAAAGTCCCCCCACCCCATTCATCCTCATCCCCAGTCTGTAGAAAAAAATTCCTGCATGAAACTGGTCCATGGTGCAAAAAAAGGTTGGGGATCACTGTCCTATTTGTTTTTTTAGAGAAACCCTTCAAACAGCTAGCCAAGGACACTGATATAGGTGTCTTAACAAATAATAATTTTGCTCCCTGTGCATAAATCTGTTGTATTTTTCAAATTTACTAATGTAATACCTTGTGTATATTCTTGCTCGTGTGACCTCCACATTCCTAATGGTCTTGGGTTCTGCGGGCCAAGTGAAGCGACACAGTGTCCCACAGCAGTGATGTAAAAGGGTAGGGCTGACAATTCCCAGGACTTTGCTATAACTAACTTGCTGAGGGAATACACATTATTATCTTGAATTTGTGGTTGGTGCATCCAGATGTTTTTTTAAGCAGACTTATGAGTGCTGTATATGAGACCTGGAATACCCCAGGCCAAAACCACTTTAATTATGTGCAATCACATCATGAGTATTCATGAGTATTCCAAAAATAGAGATATTTGCCATCTGAGTAAAGCAAGGAGAAAGATAAATGCAGATACATATGCGTTTGAATTTTTCAGTTGTATGTATGAAAATTTGAACTTGAGCTATTAAGAAAAGGAAAATCAAAGGTCATCCTTTTTAATTGTGAAAAGTAGTCTACAGCTCTGACTGCAAGCAGAAAAATTGTACATAAAAAATTCAGAAAAAAATGAAATTAGGAAAATGATTTGGGTAAATCTGATTCAGCAACAACATTATTGATTTCACTTTTGGGGTTAAGTTTGTTTGGGAAGAATACACTTTACCAATGAGTATTCTATAAAAATATTAATTAAAGCAAAAATATTATGAATGTTCTCAGGTCACCAAAATATTCTATAATGTCATCAAGATCAAATCATTGTGACAATAAAAAATAATGCATGAAATTGTGCCTATCCAGATTTTGTTTTTCTTAAATCCTATGATATATTTGGAAATAGTTTTGAGCATGATATCATTAGCTTTTGCGGTCTGGTTTGTTTTTACATCATGTGGGCTGATGAAGGAATAACACCATGTTTCCCCTTGACCAGAACAGCTACTTGGCTTTGCCTCTGGAGTTACCATGTCAGATAAGGAGAAGCTATACATTATGTTTATTATTTTCATAATGTGATGAGGGTGGCCATATTCATTCTAATTATGATACTGACACCTCATTTACACTCGTTTGGAACTTTGCTCGAAAGTTGACTTCAAGTTCTTGAAGACCTTGCAAGTCTCTAGCCAATGAAAACTGTTTTTATTCCAAGCCTTGAGGGAATCATTTTGATGTTAACAAATACAATTTTAGATGGTAACAGTACAGCCAAATACCTCCCCAGAAGGTTAACCTTTGATTTTGTGTGAATTTAGAAACTGAAAACACCAGAGAGCTTATGTTAAGATATATGGCCTCAAAATACTTTTTCACCAAGTTACAATAAGATTCCTTTTAATCTATCTTATACTACGTTTCCCCATTTATTGACCCCACCCTGGTTTTCCATTATAAAATCACATTGACAATGCGCCCATGTTTCAACATTTTTAATAAAAACAAACTAGAAAGCCCATCAGTAACAGTGTAGTGATGTTTTCCCTCTCATACAATCCAGCCAAAACTAACAAAGAAGAAAATGTAATTCTGGATTCCATCCAAAAACACAGAAGTTGAATGATTTTGTTCTCTTATTCTCTGACTATTAGCATTGTATGTGGCCTTGATTTTACTTGGATGAACCAGGAATGTGAATAACTAAGGGGTGTGTTAATAAATGTTTTCACACAAGATTCATACAACTTCTACCCAGGATTCACACATTTCATATTGATTCTAAAGGAAAATGTGTGAACGTTGGTTAAAAGCAGTGCAAATTGAGTCTTGAGAAAAAAAGAAAAAATGTTATTCTACTATAACATTTGCCATTAGGCAGGACTTTCTTGCAGTAGGGGACAGGAGATGTCAATAAGTGTTATTACCTGCCTCATCACTGTCCCAATTCGTTCACAGCAAATAATTAATTACTAGGATACAACCCCTATGGTTGCTGGGACTGAATTTACTCCCATGTTCTTGCATGGGAGTTACATCTGGGTCCATGATGGAATGATAAAGAGAAGAAGGTAGAAGAATATGGTAGAGTTCAATTTTCCCGCCTGCCCCTGGAGGGAGGTTTTACAGGTAAAAAGGTGTGTGTGTGTGTGGGGGGGTCAGCTGAGATCCTGCCTTTAGCACACGTAAGAGGTGTTGGGACCCATCTAGGTACGGTGTCTCAACAGGAATTTGGGAAGATGTGTGATTTAAGTGGCTGGTGGGATAATGGCCTGCAGCAAAGATTTTGGTCTCTGAGTCAGTGTGGTGCAGCTGGGAACATAAATTGCTGGGGCCGCCAAAGTTGTGGAATTTTGTGGGGATGCCCTTGAGGATTGGCAGCAAAATGGTTGTGTTAAAATTATTAGAAGGTACAAAGGTTATGAGAAGAATCTTGGTTCTTTAAATTTATTGTTAAAATTTTTGTGATTTAATAAACGTCCGCTTGTGGCCATTTCACCAGTCCAGTGTGGAGAGTCGATTGTTCAAGGAGTTGGGGGGCAGAAAGGGTCAAGAGGAGCACCGTTCTAGCTACCTGGGCCAAGTACCTGTAGTAAGTACATCCTTGGCCCCAGAAGCTGGTATTTCCCCTTTAATGAATTAACAGTCTATGGAGCACATACAGTATATAAAGCAGTGGTTTGGCTCTGCTGAGTTTTACATGACTTGCTTTCTTTCAGTTATGGAGGATTCACTGCTATATTGAACAGAGACCACCATGTGGAGCTTCCCTTGGATGTATACCACGGCCAGACCTTTTTAAATGCATCAAGGGTCTTTGTGCAGAGCAGACTGCAGTGTAAATAAGAGCAGATAGCAATATATTCCTCTGTGCCCGCAAGTACAGGCCTAGTCTTTAATAATTCCCATAAGATGTTTGCAAGCTGGCCATCTCTTGAATGAAGTAGGTAATCTTTTAACATCTCCGGTTGTATGGCCACAGTCAATGACACATTTATGTTGCATTTTATTCACTAAATATTATGTGTGGTCCTTTGGTAATGTTAAAGGCTACACTCAAGGTTTCCTATATAATGAAAGTTGATGGCCACTGCTTTGTAAAAAAGAAACCTACTCAACAAGTACTTTGTCCTGAAATACTATAATATATTTGCCTTTATTTTTTATGTATTTAATCTTGGCGGGATTTATCTTGTAAAATTCATGCCCAGATTTCCATATCAGCCTTCCAAAACTGTATCTTTCCAAAAAAGTTAACAAAACATCACCAGTAAATTATATAATATACATAATTCACAAAGGGTTTAACTTTATACCTAAAATAATTAAACTTAGCAACTTGGTTTTTCCATTTAAATCAAGTGGCTAAAAACACAATGTTAATTTGATACCGTGTACTCTCCTAACCATCTGTTTGCTTTGATGTTCTGTATACATATTATTTCTATGAATGCTGGTTTATGAGCTTTAGCTATAGTCAGTACGCTATAAAGCATCATACTGACATTTAGGTGGTGACAATGAAGAAGCCAAGAAGAAAACCGTCTCCGGTGCTGAGGTTTATCAGAAAAAAAAGCTCTTTGTTACATTTTGACACCACTTGCTTTTGGAAGGTTTTATGTGGACTGGACTTTAATGTGCGTATTGTATTACACATTAGAAGCATACTTGGTATATTGTTCATTTCTTCAATGCAAACAGGTACTTCTGCATTATCATCATAAAACGCAAAAAAGCAAGAAGACATTGCATTTTACTGAAAAGAGCCTCTGTGTCTGTCTACAACGGAAAAACATCCTAAAAATAAGAAACATGTCTCTACTAAATGCTGATTTTGTGGTTTGTTTGAGTAGCTCATCAGACAGCATGTTGAGATCTTTTCAAAGCTCACAGAGCAGAAGAAATCATGTTGTTTTGTAATTGTTTATTCAATCTGACTGCTTAATGGCAAAGTCCACACTGCCAGTTGTGGTTACTGTCATAGACAGCTACCATTACAACAAAGGGGTTTTGGGGTGAGAATTCTACCACCAACACAAATCTCCCCCACCATGGCCTCATCTAAAGTACCAAGTGTATTGCTGTTGCTTTCTCCCTTTGATCTTTGCAACACAACATGTCCAGGTGATTCTAAACTTCAGTTAAAACCCTTAATATAGTCCTATACTGACTAATAATATGATATTTATATGACTTTCCTTTGCAAATACTTTAATATTTGTTTTCCATGACTTTCTCAGGCTCTGGTGAGCATTGCACTGCACAGTCATGCCTATTCACCCCGTGCAACTGCTATAAAGGACAAGTGGAAGCTGCAAAAAAAGTGTCTTTTTGATCATATATCTTTTTTTGTGACCACAGAAAGATTTATTATGGAACTAAATTTCTCCAAATTTTTAACCTGAATCAAACACATTTTACATTTAAAAAAATGATTCAAATTTAAAGAGGTTGACTAAAAAAAGAACCAAAACTCAGAACAGTAAGCACGGCAGAAAGAACATCCACACATAAAACAATTTCAAGTCACAAATTAAATAAAAGATACAAATTTAAGACTTATTGATTATGAATTGTTATTCAGAAAGTAACAAGAACAATGCACATTAAACTCAAACAAAACATATATGACGTGAGAGGAGAGGGGACCAACACTGTAAAGTTACTAAGATGTTAAATAATTACACCACAGATCCTAGGTATCATCAAATTTAAGTAGATTATATTTGTGGGTGTATGTGAGCTAGGGGTGTATATGATCCAATTAGGTTTGGGGGTAAGGACATTTAAAGGTCAAATTTGGGGTTCGATAAGACTGCCGGGCTGCCAAGAGGATATAACAAATTAAACATAAAGGCTTTTTAGGAATAGAAGCTATATTGTCATTCAGAAAACTGAGGAATACAATGAATGGTGATGTTCATTTCTTATTTAAAGCCCAAATTTGGTCTCCAATGCCCTAGCCCCTGTTGGCTGAGCTTTACATTGCTTTTTAATAATTTATTTTAGATGTTTTCTGGTTACTCATGTAACTTGCTGGGTTTTGTTTAGTCTTTTAGTCTCAGTGGGGAGCTCTCCTAGATAATAATAGACACAACATAGCATTGAGAACTTCATCAGTCAGGAGAAATGCTAAAAGTGTGCCACAGGTGACAATTTCGTAGAAACACATACATAGCAGTTAACACTTTTCATTAAGTTATCCCAAATATAAGTAGAATCATTAAAACCTTCTCACCCCACTTCTTGACACAAAACCTGCTCCACGTCCCCATCCTTTACCAACTTGATGAGGAATGGCAGGGATAAGTCCTGAATTTGTAGCCTTTTTTCAGTCCTATAGGTAAGTGAGACTGGGCATCATTTAACACAGGTAACTGAGGATATCTTGTGGCATAGAAGAGATACTGCAGGGGATCGCTCTGGTTGGGTGGTTAGTAGTGCAGTAACAGTAGTCATTTTTTTAAAAATTTAGGTTGGGCAAAAACTACTCTTGAGCAGAAATGTATTTGCGTGTAGTTATAGAACACAAAAGTCTATCCTGGCTTTATGTGTGGCGTCAGGGCTATATGTAGACACCTAGCTGTCCAAGGCAAAATGAATAATGCTTCACTTTTGCACTGTGTATTTATTGTAGAAAAAAATAAGAAAGAAGAGAAAGGGTTAAGTCTTGTACACGGTTTAGATTTCTCCCACTGGCAGTGATCTTTCATGAGAATGAGCACTGTACACACAGCACTGTTCTGTTCTGGAGGGGGAGCACCACTGAAACAATAATTTGAAAAAATAATTTGGCAAATTACACATATAACAAAAATGTGGGTGCAATAAAAGTGACTAAACCTGTTCAATATTTATGGTAAATAGATGATCCAGGCTAATTATCCAATAACAATCTTCTTGTTAAAATGGCAATATCATGTACTCAATAAAATAACTTCCAATTAGTTTCTGAGAGCAGTAAGCACTATTAAGGGTCATTGCACTTTTTACAATCTGAAAAATGTTCAGGTTTTCCCCATTGCTGCCAGAAAGGTTGTCTGTTTCCATTCCATCTGTGCTAAGTGTCTCAGACATATTTTCCCACTATTTAATTAGACACCAGCTATCAAACAAAGATATGATGTCTGTGTCTGGGTGCAATGGATTACATTCTGAGGACTATGATGTCATTACCTGAGTGCCATGCTTGTCTGTTCTCCAAGTTTTGCCTACTTAGTTAGTACTGCCTTTATATTTCTGGGGGCGACATACCAGGTCTGGTTTAAACAAAGATGTCAGTAGTGTTAGAATACAAACATGCCTACTTAAATAATGTCTGCTTGTACATGTCCAAAACCTTCTTTGTTCTGTAGACCTAATGTAGCAATTGTAGAGAAGGATAAAAATATTTTTTTAAGTGATGGCACATTCGTACCTCTCTTGGAATGTAAAATATTGATATGCAGATACACAAAATACAGTTTTAATCTAAGTGTGTGATGGAGCCATGTTTTAGAGCACAGTGCATTTGCCATTGAAAATGAAAGAAATACACACAATCACACACAATATGAATAATGCTTGTGGCAAGGTCCACCAATCTAGAAAGAAATGTTCCAGGTGGGTTAAAAAAAGTGAGATGCAGTTTTGCATGTTTAAAAACGCTGGGTAATAGGAGCAAGTGAATAAAGGCATTTGTATGTTCTCCTTGATACCTGTGAAAATCTTTTATTATATATTTTATTATAATTATTACCTTTTGGTTTTTGAATGGAGAAAAAAAATCCTCCATGTTTTAGCCTATTCTTTGATTAATGTTAAAGAAAATATTTCTGAACCATAATATGTTATTTTGATTTAAATTGTTATTTGATGTTTTCTTCTTTGTTAATATTGCTCAGACAGCTGCATTTGCCATCGTACTATGACACATCATAACTCACCCGGGCTACTGCAGAAAACTCCCTCTGTACAACGGGATACATCTCATTTTAAATTACACTCATAAATTTGCTCTGCTGCTCAGAACATAGAAACCACATCTTCTATATATGTATCTCATAAAATCTTGTTAATGAAAAAATGGTCTAAGAAACCTTGTGGAATGTTTGCACCACCCTAGTTAGAAAATATCCAGACAAGTATGATGTACAAGGAGAAACAACTGTTGGGTTCATGGACTTAGACTGTTCTATTAAGGAGAAAAATGTAAATGCATTTCCAAAGTTTATGTCCCTCATATAATCGTGCTTCTTTTCTTCTGCCTACCCCATTATGTCCAATCTATGTATATACATGGACTGTTTAGAGTGCTTATGTTGCTTTTATATTCAATTCTACCATCTAAATTATTTAGCTTTGTTCATTTGATCTATGTACCAGTTCATTCAGTGAACTATATACCAGAACTGAATACCAGTATACTGTTCATTCCTATAAATGTATCCATACTCTACATCAGCTTTTCTCAGTGCTTAATAATGAAGAACCCCTTAAAATAACCTTTAATTCTGAGGGAACCCCTGCCAATTATTACTATATCCACAGCTCATGATATATTACCATGGTGGTCTTTGGAAAGAATGCCCCATATACTATTAGCCAGTGGAAAAATGCCCACCTTACAGGTAGCTAAAACGATCATTGGGGTCAATTTTCTCAAGAAACCTTTGGAAACCTCTGGAGGAACCTTAGGCCTGAGGAACATTGCTCTACATTGATTACTAAGGTTTCAATAAGAATGGACAGGGACGACACGTGGAATCTGTAGCAAGCACAGGGTTTTTAAAGCAGAACTAAACTCTCTTATTCTGTCTCTGGTCCCCTGGGTTCTTCTCCTTCTTCTCTTCCTAGTCCTATCTTGATGGCCAGACCAAAATGATGTAACTAGTTCATTTAATCCTGACAACCACAGGAAAAGCACCAATTTTAACAGCTTCAATGAGCGATTAGACAAGTAAAAATGGTTTATGCAGAGGTGACATTGGCTGTCCCTTTCTGCAGTAAAGCCTTACCTGATCACACATTTTCAAAGTAGAAAAAAAGCTGTCAAGCTCCGCAGGGTTGCACAAAGAGAATATTGTACACAGCTGCAGTGTTTCTTTTCTTTAAGATAAAACTATTTTAACCTTTTGGCATATCAGTGTTGCAGCCTCTTTGTAGCACTCTTGTATCTACACACTTACTCCAGCAACGGCTATACATCATTACTTTGGACTGGATTTCTGATAGTAAGGACGATGCCTATTCTCTAAGGATCAGCAAGGCCACTTATAGGCTCCAACAGAAGTGCGTGTGACAGAGCACTAACGCAAGAGCACAATTTGGGGACAATTGTCATCTCACAATAGGAAGTAAAATTAGGGTTCATTGTTGAATATAGCTGTATATTACTATGTACTTAGAGAAGTCTGATACTGGCATCATAGTGTACAGTTTTATGGAATCCTATGCACAACAGAAAAGAAAGAAAACACAACTCTTGTGCCTATTGTCTTCAGTAAATACAGTAATAGGAAATCCATTTTTTCACTTGGCTTTTCCTAGGAGATAAGGGAAAAACGTCCAATGAAGGGACCAGCACAAAGGATATCCCATATCTTAAAGAGACCCATTTTTGCTGTTTCTCCAAGGCTGTGTACACACATGGAAACGAATGATCCACGAAAGATCAGTCTATAGTACTTAACAAAAAAATGCACAACGACCCCGACAAACAATGAATCTCAAAGGAAACGAATGACCATCCCGGTGGATCTGATTGGGCGACGATTATTCGTAATCTATTGTGTGTAAGGTCATTCAGTTATCATGGATTGTTCTGTGATACACTTCCTCCTGTACATGTACCTTCCTGCATCGTTCGAACGACCGTTTGTGAAACGATCATATCTAGTGTGTACATTATTGCTGGATTATATTTGAATGATCATATCGTTACAGCATGTACAGAACTGTGCAAATACAATTGTTCAAAATAATCGGGAAGAATCGTTGATAGTTCGTTTTCAAACGATATTTATTGCACGTGTGTACCTAGCCTAAGACAAGAAGTGAAGCAGAATATCCCCAATGGGACGTAGATGGAGAGAAAAAAGCATAGAGGGATCTAAAAGTAGAACTAAACGCTAAATGCTACCAGGCATGTCCTTTATTGTAGATGGAAGACGGGATATCCTTTTTTGCAATAAAATAAACTTGCCAGCCTATTTGCAATGTTTTATTTTTACTCACCTGTTCCTTGCTCCACCTCGGATGCAGCCATATTCATCCAGTTTTTTTGAAGGTGTCAGTTCATCAGCCATCTGGATTGGTCAGTCTGTAACTCCCGCCCATGCACCCGAAAGTATATTCATTCTTGGATATGGCCTGTCCCTACTGTACTCAATCACTTTCTTTATTCTTTAACAAATGATTTGGTATCTAAAATGAATACAGCTTTACTTTATTCACTAACATTCACTAAGAAAAGTTAACTTTCACTTTGCTAAGAAAACAACTTCTCTTGCTTTTGATATTTAAAGCGTATTGTGATACAAATAAAGCAATGGGCAACAAGAAGTTACAGTGACAATCCCCATATAATTTTATTTATAAATTTACCTGTAACTTAGGCCTAATAAAATCTGTTTAATTTTTTATGTGGACTATTTCTTACACTATCTCTCAGGATAAAACCTAACTTTTTAATGTTTACAACTGGAGGGATGAACGTCCTCTCCTTATGCAGAACATCACCAATACCATTGTGCTCTTCACTTTCACTAACAGTCAGCCGAAGCTGACAGCTATATCAGCTTATCTTATTTCAGAAGTATGAGCTGATGAATTTAATATGGAGCTTTGATATAGAAATGTCTGTTGTTTGTATTTAATGCCAAAATAACTAAACATATCTTGTAAGTTTTGATTTATAACAACTGCTATTTCTTGAAATTGCACAGGGAATGTGGAGGACAGATTAGTGACATACAAGGTCACAGACAGAAGAACCAATTTGCATAGTTTGGGAAGTTTATAATATTGTTTGCATGAATTCAGCTGTTGGAGTCAGCAGTGGTCCATTCTATAAATATGTAAAACATGCAAACACTGGCTTAAAAAAGGATTATCCAAGAGCTAATGTACATGAGCATTTGAGGTCAGTTTAAAATCAGTGTGAGGTCAGGATGAAAGTTTACACTTCTTCATAGGAACTAAATCAGAATTCAAGTATTGTGTTCTACAAACTTAAAAAATATTTTATAATCCTATATCATAAGTAAAACAGAAGTGTCAGTGTACACAAGTCCCACATAACAATGTGAATATACAAACTTTGTAATTTATCTTTAAGCCATGTAGAAACGTCAGTCAAAAGTTGTTTCGAACGAACGATCAGCAGTATCACACGACGAGTAACACACGACAACATACAAAAGTTAAGGAAATGTTGTATGTAAGCCTTGCATTTGTACACAGGCCTCTTTCCCAGGGGAGGACGATGGCACCATTCTTCTGTAAAGAGTTCCATTGAAAACCTAAATCTTGTGAGAAGATGAACGAGTATGACATGCTCAGGGATGAAGTATATGGGGGTAAAGAAAGTACAACTCATTTTATTGTCATTTTTATGTGCATTTAACACTTAAAAGTAGGTGATTTAGAGAGGGGACCCATAGATTTAAGAATACCTGTAAATAATGAGCATAGCTAAGAAGATTAAAGGTTTCTTTGAAAACTACACTTGGGTTGCTAATGTTGGCAGGTGCTCTTCTCAAACAATTCTTGTGTTTAAATGCATTTCTCTGCAGTTCAGACACCCCCAATAGGAAATATTACACCCAAACAAATAAAGTGCAATGGAGAACTTGTCGTAGGCCCATGAACTTCCATGAGTACTGGTAACATATCAATTACATTTTGCAAATCTGTGTTTTCACAAGTGTTCTAGCCACATCTCCAATGCGGAAAAATAATGCTCAACAAAACTGAGTCTCTAGAGCAGTGTTTCTCAATCAGAGTTCCATGGAATCCTAGGATCCCTGTGCCAAATCCATTTTCCTCAATTCACCATAGATTTGGCAGAAATCTTGGGGTCAAAGATCTCAAAATTTGGCAGTTACATATGTATTTTTTTATGTGTTGCAATCTAGAACTGCACTGTTGATTTCTTCAAATAAAAGAAGATGATATTTCTTGATTACAGTCAGCGTCGAGTGCCACATAGTGCATGTTCAAAAGGAAATTTGATCTTTTGACAAACTTTGAAAAAGGTTATTTAAATGGCAGAAGATATGTGCCCTACATATTCTGGCAGAATTATTTTTATTATTACAGAACTTATTTAAATTACATGAACTGCTATCTCGGCATTGTCCAGGATCCACTTTATTAAAGGTTACTGCCAGACTGTTGTGATTTCTGGCTTGATGTAAATTCATATGGCTTCCTGGATTAGCTAACGACTGTTGCTCTGGGTTTCAATTGCCAGGAAGGTCCTGATATCTAGTCCTAAAAATAGTGCATTATATAAAAATCGGGCTTTATGATGCAGCTAATTTATGTATATATATATATATATATATATATATATTTATTTATATATATACACAAGGGGGTGCTGAAAAGTTCGTGGCTTTGCCCCCTTCCAGATGAATTAGAAAAATGAGTGTGGGGGAATATGATAGTCTAATATTTTAGTATGTAACTGTGCAAATATCAGGTCTTTGCGATTCTTAAAACTATTTTTTCTTTTAGTGAGAAGCTTTAGTGGAGTTATGGGGGGAGAAGTGTCCTTCCTACAGCACTGTTAAACCTGGATATCTTGTTTTAAGACTGGGCATTTCACCGTTAAAGATGAGCCCCGCAGTGGGCGCCCCCCAACCTTAACTCACCTGGCAATCTTCGATGCTGTCCATGAGCTGATTATTGAGGACCAGCGAATATCTACAAAACAGATAGCCCAGATACTTGACATATCATGGGAGCATGTTGGGTTTGTTATCACCACTATCCTAGACAGGCACATGCTTTCAGCCAAGGGGGTGCCAAAATGTTTGAATAGTGATCAGAAGAAGGAACAAGTTGAAGCATCTAAAGATTTTTTGGTCCATTTTGAAACTGCACAGAACATTTTGGCTAGGTTAGTGATTGAGGATTAAACCTGGCTCCACATCTATGAACCTGAAACCAAAGAACAGTCAAAGGAATGGCGCCACAGAGGGTCCCCAAGTAATGTAGTGCTAATCCTCCAAAATCTGCTATGACTGAGGGCTGATCAGGCAAAGCTCTGATACCTTTGAGCACATTTGTCCAGCCCAGCCTCTATGCAGTCCTACTGACCCATTACCAGAGCCCATTTTAATACACATTTTGGCTACATATTTTTTTCCATTATCAGTTGGAATTGTCATTACTCAAAAAAATTGCATGCACAACATCAAAATATTCTAACCAAGGTAAAAACAGGAAAACAAGGGAATGTCATGTGTAAAATAGGCAGGAATATTACTTAGGACCAGAGCTTCAGCTCCTATAGGATTCCATAACATAAAAAAAAGCATCCCCGCCAATAACTGGAAAGGGCTACCTGGCCAGTGGAAATATGTGGCAGAAGGGAAGTGCCAGAGCCAGAAGAACAGCCCATTTTTTTGATAAAGTGGACGTTACTGAAAGTTGTGGCAGGTGTGTGCAGGCATCTCTGGGTACATTCACTTTAAACATATCAGAAAATTTCAGAGTTCATAAAATAAAAAAATTTTAGGCTACGTACAGACGACGTGCAAAATTTGTCATTGGAAATGAGCGATTTACGGATGATCTTTCAATAATCGTTAACAAAAAAAGTGCACAACGACAGGCCAATGATATTGATGAAAGAGGAATGTCACTGGAAACGAACAACTATCCTGGCAGATCCGTTTGGGCGACAGTTTCGCTCACTATCTATTGTGTGTACGGTCGTGTAATGATCGTGGATTGGTTCTGTGGCACACTTTCTCCTGTATGAGGGGGTGCTGAGAAGTTCCTGGCTTTGCCCCCTTCCAGATAAAATTGAAAAATGAGTGTGGGGGCATGACAGCCTAATATCTTAGTATGTAACTGTGCAAATATCAGGTCTTTGCGATTTTTAAAACTGTTTTTTCTTTTAGTGATAACCTGTGATGGCAGAGGCACAAGCAAGTTTCACGTCGTTGGAGTTTACGGGCCATCATGAAGTTTTTGTTTCTCCAGGGAAAGTCAGCAAAGGACATTCACACTGAGATGTCCTTCCTACAGCACTGTCAAAACCTAGATATCTCGTTTCAAGACTGGGCATTTCACCGTTGAAGATGAGCCCCGCAGTGGGCGCCCCCCCAAACTCAACTGACCCGGCAACCTGCAATGCTGTACATGAGCTGATTATTGAAGACTGGCAAATATCCGCAAAAAAGATTTGCCCAGATACTTGACATCTCAAGGGAGCATTTGGGTTTGTTATCATCACTATCCTAGACATGCGCAAACTTTCAGCGAATTGGGTGCTGAAATGACCGCCTTTGTTTTCTGGGACAAAGACGGTATTCTGTTGGTGGACTACCTACCTCAGGGCTCCAGTATCTCCAGACAGTATTATGCTAACCTCCTGGACGAGCTGAAGGAGGCAATTAAGACGAAATGCCGTGGAAAGTGGACCAAAGGATCCTTTTTTTTGCAGGACAATGCACCTCCGCACACGTCCAACGTTGTGGCTGCCAAATTGAACACCCTGGGTTTCCAACTGGTCCACCATCGCCCCTACTCACCTGACCTGGCCCCTTTGGACTAATATCTTTTCCTGAATTTGAAGAAAAACACGAGGGGGCAACATTTGGAGGTCATTTCTGATGTCAAAGATGCTGCTAAGAGCTGGTTTGTGGCCCAACCAAAGGACTTTTTTTTGAACGGACTAGAAAAGCTGCACCTACGCTGTACCAAGTGCATCAGTCTCAGGGGGGATATTTTGAATAAATGTGTTATTTCATAACTCTGGCTCTCTTCTTTCTGGGCAAAGCCAGCTACCCCTTGTACACGTCATTTCCTGCATCGTTCAAACAATTGTATCTAGTATGTGTACATTGTTACAGCAGGTACAGAATTGTTCAAAATAATCGTGATCTGTCGTTAGTCTTTCATTTCTTTCTTTTGTTCACCAAAACAAAGCCATAGAGTTTATGTTAGCAAATAATTAATAATTAATGTTATGTTCTTCGGCATGAGTCATACTAAAGCTGTGAAAGTTAAGACAATCCATCCTTATATATGTATTGCTGGTGTATGAGAGATAACATTATAATTTTTGGAATAATTCTGTGGGAATTCTCTAGAAATCATGTTTGAAAAGAAGCTTAATTTCTGAGCTATCAGTCTAAACATGCGGAAGATGTATATGCTGGAGGAGCACAGGAATAATGCATGACAACATGTACAGACGGCATATGGAGAATACCATAGAAGTACATTTTGGGGCACTGAAATTCACGTGTGTCCTTTTAGAGGACTGGAGTGCTATTATAAAGTAAAAGTACCGCCTTACACTAACATGTTAGTAGTGCGTTAGTCATATATCAAAAAAATATATTGTATTTCATGGTTTCCTATTAATATATTGTTTTTTATGGTTTCCCATTTTTTAGGGCTCTTTATATTTCCTACAAGCAAATCAAAAATACCTGTAACACTGGCAGAAGTCTTTGGTCCTTGTAACTTTCTTTGTATTGAACTGTAGATTTATTCAGTATTAAAAGCTTTTCCCAGCTTTCTTCTGTAACTAAGAAACCCTCCTCCCCCTGTATACCGAAGAATGAGGAGAAGTGGAGGTGTTTGTAGTCCAGATAGAAGAGAGAGGCCTTGAATGACAGCAATAAGCCGGATTTATTAAAGCTCCCCAAGGCTGGAGAGGATACAATTTCACCAGTGAAGCTGGATGATCAAGCAAACTGGAATGGATCTGGTCCAGGATTGAAAACATTTGCTAACAAATAGCAAATTACTTTTAAGAAATCTATTCCAGGTTTGCTCGATCACCCAGCTTCACTGATGAAAGAGTATCCTCTCCAGCCTTGGAGAGTTTTAATAAATCAGGCCCAATGACTCTACACAGGTACAAAATAAGTTGGCAAAGCATTGTTGCACCAGGATAGGAAGTACAGTAAGATAAGTACAAAGGATAAAACACTCAAAACAAAATTCTATTTGAGGAACGGTAGGCTGCAAAATACATTTTTTAAGTTAAATTTTCAACCAGAGCAAAAAAGAAAATTATCCAGACTTGTGCTCTGAAGATTGTTCTGTAGCATTTGAAACACGTACAACATACTATGGTGGTAAGTACTGTATTTAACTCTGGATCATTTTAGTGACCTTGAGAATTAGCACCCTTTGGGGAATAGTCTATTTCTAAGCAAACAAACCCAATTCCAAGTATCTTATTAAATTTTTCCTTTCATCTTAAAACAAGTTGTATTTTAACTATCCTTTAACCGCTCTGAGTAGCATTTTAAAGAACATTAGGCATTATTATAGGCCATATCATGCAAGTTAAGAATTATGAAACACCTTTTTAGTGGGGTATAATGTTTAATGGTTTAGAAAATATTTGCATTTATTTAGTGTAGGCAGTGTGTGAACATGGATCGTGCAGTGCTGTATCTGACGTTTTCCCACGCTGAGCAAGGCTAATAAGATAAAAAGAAATCTATTCTTCCTCTGTTGTTTTGATGGAATATATACATTGAGAATTCTCCTGCTAAATGTAATCCACTTTGACAATAAACAATAATTACACTTCTCGTTTTCATCATTCATATAGAATTTGTCTTTGCCGTGTATGTAATCATGAGAATCTAATTTGTGCAGAGCTCTGATTCCTATCAGCGATAGTTTGCTCATGGGACACTTTCCAAGTTGTTTCTCGTTTTGAAAGAAGGAAAGTCTGTAACTAAGCAACTTACTTTTAAAAGGAGACCTCCACCCTGACCACTTTTTTTTAAAACTTTTGCTAAGTAGTTAAAGGGACCCAGTCATTAAATTGTAGAATTGCCTTTTTTTTAAACTATCCATAAGGAAATTGGTCAGATCTTTCTTGTTCTTTTGTCTCCCCCCAACCACCACAAATTCACACTTTTTCTACAGCTGCCACCTCAACCTTGCAAAGTCATATTAAAGTGCAGAGCCTGCATGGTGAAGTGCGGACATAAGAAGGTGAAAAGTATGTCACTACAAGAGGGCCCTGCACCCTTCTCAGCCAACAGGGGCCCATTCAAGTCCATTCAGCAGCTAAGCCCCAAGTCAGTTTTGCACAGGGGCCCACTGAGTGTAGATGAAGTGAACAAACAGAGAACAAGACCCTTCATCTACAGTTGGATTGCCGGTTTTCTGTGATGGCTTAACTGCTCACGACCATAAACAGCTGTAAACATGCATGTGATGCATCATTATACCTTGGTATTGGTATGAGTACCATTGTGGCTGATGACGGGTGGCATCCAGCACCAAAAAAGAAGTACATGATGCACAACATGTTGTGGTGCTCTGCAGTAGGGGGTGTTATCTGCTACTGCAATAGTGTTGAGGTGCTTTCCTAAATATATAGTATCTCAACGAATGATAGATTTACTGCAATGAAAAATTGTGAATAGGCCCGAAGAATGGCTGCAGTCAGGTGAAGATCAAGTCATGAAGGGTTTTTTGGAGTGTGATAAGGGTAGTGGGCAGATTTCTAAATCCCATAAGCATACCCTTGCTGAAATATCTACAACAGAATGATTCCTACATCTTACTCACAGAGATACAGTGTGATCGGTTCTGTACATTACCATAATTAATTTTAAATGAAACAACTCAGATGCAGTTGAACTGCAGACTTTCAGCTTTAATTCAGTGGGTTGAATAAAAAGATTGCATAAAAATGTGAGGAACTAAA
>NC_092862.1:116580463-116608293 GCF_032062135.1 Pyxicephalus adspersus
CAAATCAACTCCAGGCCTTTTATCTGCTTAATTGATAATGACATAACAAAGGAATTGCCCACACCAGCCCATGAAAAAACCTTTGAGTCATTTGTCCAACTACTTTTGAGCCCCTGAAATGAAATGTTTGTGTTAAAAAAAGACTTTAGTTCCTCACATATTTATGCAATCTTTTTGTTCAACCCACTGAATTAAAACTGAAAATCTGCAGTCCAACTGCATCTGAGTTGTTTCATTTAAAATGAATTGTGGTAATGTACAGAACCAAAATTAGAAAAAAGTTGTCTGTCCGAATATTTATGAACCTAACTGTACATTTGGTATCTAGTTTATGCTACCAGTCACCCAGATCAATGTGTTCTTCATGATAACAAAGTATTAGAATTGTTTTTTGGAGTTATTTCCATACAGGTACTTCTGGATCTCATGCATAGAATAAGTGCAATAATTTGGTCTTAGCTTTTATTGCCCTTTAAAACCAAGGCATAGTACATGTTTAGTGAGCATATTGTAATTACACTAGAATTTTACATTTATAAATAATTGTTTTCTAAATTTTTGTTACTGCGTTACATGTAGACATTTGTAAATTAGCCAGCAAAGGGAGCAATCGCTGACTTTGCAATTCCTCCTCATTATTGGGATTTATTATCAGCCACATACATCACTGGTTTCATTAGGTTGGTTCTCTGAGGTTCATTTCCAAAAAAGAACTTATATTTTAAAAAACAGAGACTGAAAATAGAGATTCCTAACTCTAGAAAAGTCAGTAAGGTCAAGCTGGGTTTCCTTCAATCATCAAATCATGTGCAAGCAAGAGGTCACCCCAGTATATACTCAAAGTGCACACAGCTTCACTAAGCCTACCAAGCCAACATGTTAATCTCAACACTGGAATGAGAAGATTGTGAATCCAGCTACCAGCAGAATGTCGCAGTCTTGGGTGGAGTTATCCCTTACGTTTTGGCAATACAAAAATAAAATTTAATACACCAATGGCATAGATTTTCTCTTTATTTTTTCTTTGTTCAAAAGAGATAATAGTTTTCGTAACACATCTCGCAAGAGATTTCCCTCAAGGGGAAAGCCATTGTACCACAGTCATAAACTAGGTTAGGAATGGAACATTCTGTTCACTTGTTGTATCATCATAACCCAGCCTTGGCTCTGCTTTTCATAGCTAAATTTCAAAATCAAACAACATAATAATGAGCTAAAACATCTATTTAACAAGGATTTTCTTTAATTGTGAAGCTCATCTCTGCATTCTGCTGAGCTGCTCACAATAAGAAGAACAAAGTGTCGTCCTGCTGTGTGAGTAAACTGATGACTCACATTTAATATTGGGCTGAGCCAGGCATTTCAACTCTGCCAAGTCAACTCCACAGGGAGCCCCACTTCAACCCACTCAGGTTTCCAACTAACAGAGCTGTATTTTCTGCAAACTGCTTAAGTTGGTCCTTATGATTTGCAAACTGCAGTAGACTATAAAATGTGGTACACTGGCAAGCTTCTAAGACAAAGTTCCTGGTAGGAGGAATTCTGGGAACAGTTGCATATAATAAAAGTTAGACATCGTAGATCAACATTTTACAGGGTAAATATATGACTTGATGGATTATTTTCCTCTGTCATTCCAGCTACAGCGATAAGCAAAACTTTATTCATATATATTTTTGTTTTCTCAAACTTTTTGAGAATCAGACTTTCTACAGCTTTTATGTGCTTTAAATACCAACTTACATTTCTACATCACTGGAAAAACATTTTATTAGCTTTGGACATGTTTATTTGGAATCCCAGGATTCCCATTTGGTAGAAATTTAGGAAGTGTAGAAATGCCCTGAAGACAGAAATTCACCTCTGGCTGATTTGAAACTTGCCATTTGTCTGAAGTTAAAGAAATGTTTAACCACACAGATCAAAGTTTAGATTTTATTGACCTGTCTGTATTATTACTTGTTACGTGGCATTATGACTGTATTCATTGCAATTTTTTTTCAACACAAATCTGTTTCCCCTTATTTATTTTAACAATATGGATTCTAGGTATAACTGAATAGAATGTTTTGAAAACTTACTTTAGGAAAAACTTAAACTAAAAGTTATTCAAGTAAAATGTAATAGGATCCTGGGAAATGGTGTGGCTATGAAAACGAAAAAAAACTGTTATATATGGATTTAGGTATGTTAAGGTGGAACTGTGGGCACAATAAAAATCAAATATATGTGAACCCACTGTAACAGTAGCAGTTTTTTGTGGATCCTGTTAGTAGATTTTTTCTACTTCCTGAAAAAAGGTGACAATGCTGTTCTTTCTACAGTGAAATCACACAGCACTGTTGTTACTTTGTTGACATGGATTATTGGTTTTAAACAAACTTTAGGTAAGAGTCAGACAAATGAAAGGACCACCTGATTCCACCTAGCACCTCTTAGGCAGTTACATTTTTTATTTTATTTAAAAAAAAAAATGTTCAAGATACATGAATAAAATCTATTACCTTTTCCCAACTTTGCCAAATGCCACTTTTTTGGACAGCTTGGTCCGTTACGGAAAGATATATGGGGTATAGGGATATGGGATCTGCTGCATGATCAACAAGTAATAAAACTATGTTACAGGAAGGATATTAGAGGGCATTATATATGTTATACAAATATACTCATTGGGCCTAACTTATTAAAGTTCTCTAAGACTAAGGAAGATAGACTATCATGGGTAAGCCTTGGTGATCCAGCAAACCCAGCATATGTTTTCAATTTCGGATAAGATCCATTCCCAAGTTCATCCATTATAATTTTTTAGAAACCAAAATGTTGACATTGAAGTCATGTAGATTGGGACTTTAGCTCTCATGCTTATTTTAGGCATTTCTGCACTTTTTGTGATTCTGCGATTTCTGGTGGTCCATGCTGAAGCAAATTTTAAAATAAATCAAGATTTGGCTTGAATTGTGCCTGACAGTACCAATAGTGCATGCCTGGTATCTTACCTCTTTACTTCCATGCATAGAAGAGTGAAGAATCAAACCTCTTTAAAGATGATTAACCAATCAGATCTTCATACTCAAAAGACAAAAAGTGATTTATAATTTTTAAGGGAAATTGATGAAGTTTGCAAACAGTTAAAAAATTAACATATGAAGACAAAAGAAGCAAAGTTTTGCAGAGAAAGAGAGGAGTGTTTTATTGCTGTAACTAGGAATTAAACAAAAAATATGAAGGTTAAAGAGTCACTTAAGAGTGATAGAGAAGCTTTGGACACCTAAAGAAGCATTCAAGATTTTGGTAGCTCATAAAGAATTAGCCACCTAATCAGGTTACTCAAAAACTCTGGTGGAAATGGATTCTTCCATGTTTGCTATGGCCATTATGACCCTGATGGATTTTTATTCTGTGGAGAATGTAGGGAAAATAGTGATAATAGCTCGGGGGTTCAAAAACACACAAATTTCAAAGTTGGGTTAGAAAACTACGGTATGAAAATTTTGTCTCTAAACCAGGTAATGATTTAGCCTATTGGATTCCCCGCAACAGAAAGTTCCCTTTTGGCTGATTTACCCCATAGGAATGGTAAAGTTAGGAGTAAAGAACTAATAAATGGAAAATAGGAAAATTATTAAAATAAAAAGCATTACCTTACAATTTTAAGCTTTTATAAGTGGATTTTTTTAATCCTCTCATCATCAGAAACTTTTAAATAATTTCCGGTGTTTTTAGCACATTCAGCAGTAAAAGATCTACTGTAAACTGTATCAGTGATAATTAATATAGCAGCTGCTCTCCAGTTCAGCTAAATACTCAGCTGATGTTATATTAGAGCGATGTAGTATCCATTAGGGAGAGAAAGAATAAAGAGACCAACATCTGACGCCAGGGCTTGGACACTAAAGATAAGGCTCAGTGAGAACTACTGGAGACAAGCTGTCTCTCCTCGCTGGTTGCTAATTGTGAAATATGACTTGTTGTGTTGTTTTTTCCACAAAAAAGATGAATTTATACAATTGGTCACAGCAATATTTTACCTTTATGCTCTGTTATCTGCATTCATTTCAAATGATGTACAGTCTGAGTTATTAAATCATATAAAAAGAATTGTACGTTAAACAGAATGTTCTGTTTACTAGTCTGTACATTTGTATCTAAATAAGTTAAAGAATATTTAAAGAAGAAAAGAAGAAGAATTATAAGAAGAGGGTATTTTGTACAAAGAACACTATTTCCATGTATTTTTTAATAAATAGGTACAACATCAGGCTCTATAAAGCAGGGAATCTGACATTCCCTGAAACATTCCATGATGGAGAACCAATTACTGCCATTGTAACACATGGACCTGGAAGATTCTCCACCAGGGTATGCTTGAGGGAAAGTCTAGTTTACAATTAGAGCCCAATTTTTAGTATTAATAATTAGTATTTCTATAGCGCCGACATAGCTGTCCCTCAAAGGAGCTCACAATCTAATATCCCACCATTGTCATATGTCATTAACACAGTCTAAGGTCAATTTTGGGGGAAGCCAATTAACCTATCCGCATGAATTTTGGAATATGGGAAGAAACCAGAGTACCCAGGGGAAACCCACATGGGGCGAACCTGCAAACTCCATGCAGATAGTGTCCTGGCTGAGATTCGAACCTGGGACCTAGAGTTGCAAAGGCCAGAGTGCTGACCTCTTAATCCCCGATTTGTTGTATTATAGTTACATAGTTAGTCGGCTTGAAAAAAGACATAAGTCCATCAAGTTCAACCACTAGGATTGAGTATTTTACCTCTCAAACAATTAGTGGGACCCCTCTTCTCCCTGTATCTCTCCCGAACAAGTAGCAGGAGAACACAACATTTAGCTGGGGTGGCATAGGTGACAATACTTCATGTGGCTGTCCTTCATGGAAGAGACACTAAGTATATCAGGGTTTCATTTATGAAAGCTAAAGATTTAAAGTTTAAAAACAAATTTTTATAAAATATCAAACATAATAGATAAGGGGGAATAATAGACATATAGCCAAGAGGAGAATAATGTTGCCAACCTCTAGTATTAAAGCATAGAACAGTTTGAAAGCTCATATTTTATTATGTGTAACCACTGGGTTTACTCAACAAATCTCCCATGAAGAAACTGGTTGGGAAAAATGCTTTGTGGGTTGAGATGATTTACCTATAATTCTCACTTCTTTGGACTAATACCTTTTCTCTCCCATGACATAGGGGGTGGTATAAGGATCTGGCTTAATTACTAATACTAGTATTCCTTCCAATTACTTTTTAATTCTCTATATTTGTAAATACCTACTCAAATTCCTTTTTTTTTTAGATCTATTGAGCAAACTCCCTACCTTCACCATACACAATCGATACAATCTACTTATATGCTTTCCCGAGGTTTCCAACTATACACTTTGCTTTTATGCTTCCCCACTAGGCATTTATCTTCAGTAAATATTGTTAACCATTGATTCTACTGCCAATAAAAGTAAGTGACCATGTTAATAATTACTATAATAACTACATATTTATCATTGTTACCAATAATATTTTCTTTACCATTATTATTATTATTAATAGTATTATTAACCTCCCAACCGTTAAGCCCGTACTTTTCCGTGCAAAAAAAAGTTGCAATTATCGATAACCCCGTACTTTTCTCACCATATTAAAATCTCACTTACCTGGTCCCGCTGTGCTCATCCAGCGTCGGGTCCGTGTTCCAGCGTCGTCCTCCGGCGTCGATCACCCTCTCCAGAGTCGGGTGCCGTCTCCTATACCAGCGGGACCGGTAAGATGCCGACTGGCATCTTGTGTTCCGCCGGCAGGCATCTTTTGTTCCGCCGGAACACAAGATGCCGGCCGGAGGAACACAAGATGCCCGCCGGCGGACCACAAGCTGCCCGCCGGCTTCTTACCTGGTCCCGCTGATCGTCCCACGTCATTCTCCTTCCAGCGCCGGGTGATCTCTGAAACAAGAAGCCGGCCGGCGGAGGAGAAAAAAGCCGGCCGGCTTCTTGTGCGTGCGTGCGCGATGACGTTGGCGCGTGTGCGGGAAATTCAAGTTGAAACTCATTCATTCATTTTGTATTGGATTGGATACAGGAGTTTGTATTCAATCCAATACAAAATGAATGAATGAGTTTCAATTAAAAATAAATACAAAGTATGTATTTTGTATTGGATTGGATACAGGAATTTGTATTCAATCCAATACATAATGAGAGTTTGAATTTTGTTCTCATTTTGTATTGGATTGAATACAAAGTCCTGTATCCAATCCAATACAATATAATAGAAAATATATTTATGTGGTTTTGTCTATAGGTATGTGACGGACACTAGGGAGGTGTTTTAGAAAAATATATTACTAAACAGTATACCGAATTATTGCATTTTCAGTATTTTTCATTTATTTATGTATTCTTGTTTAAGCTGAATTTTGTGTTTTTCCTTTAATTTTATTTATTAAATATATTTTTTTAATTTTATTTATTAAATAATAATTTTTATTTTTTTTACATGATTGTGTGTTTCAAACATTTTTTATATTCATTATATCTACTAGACCCCTATTCAGACATATTTCTGTAGGTTACAGGTCTACAATTAAAAAAAAAAAAATTCATGAAAACCTGTAACGCTTTTGGTACAGAAATCTAGACCTCAGTGTAACGCCCAGGTGGTTAATAATAAAAAACCCTTCTTCCACCCGGACTCACCTGACAATTTAAATAATACCTAACTAATTATCATCTCCCAGTAAGACAAAATACCAAAACCCTCCCCCTCCTACTCTCTTTCACAGGTAAGGTAAGGTAAGATCCATTATATCAATATATATATCCGTGCAACACAGATTTTTTTTGTAACACTTATATCGAATAATACATACTTTTTTCTAATTAGCATTTATTTCCTTTTCTATGTACTTAATTAACTCCAACTATACATATTGGGGTCCCATACCTATACATACACTTTATCTTTTTACTATGGAATAGAGCTAGTACCAATTAATTAATGAATAATATGAATATTTTGTGCAGGCTTTTACTATAATTGTTATTATGAATGCTATGTAAAAATGTACTTACAGATACTGTTACCTTAATTATTGCTATCATAAACATTGATTTTTATCATCAATTAACTGACTTATACACGTATATATACCATTATGCTACTTCATATATACAAATTAGTAATGTTCTTTTCCAACCACCAGACCATATACATCCCGTACATACCCTTGAAGAAGCCAATAGGCAAAACGCGTCGGGTAATAAGACGTGCTTTCGGTTTACACGACTAAGACACTTACAGTTAATACTCTTAGTAGTTAATTTTTGTCTAGCTTGGCAGTGCTTACCCTATTGTGTTTTAATGGGTGATGGATATATGAATGAATTTATGTACAATTTAATTTGTATTTATCTTGAAAAATACACACTAATAAATAATAATAGCCTCTAAACCCCTCTCTTCTTTTTGTTTTGATTTACCTAATTATACATTCTTAGTGGTGGCATTATTTAGATTTTTAAATGATTATTAGAAGGGGAGGATAAAACAATACAGTTCTAGTGGGTGGTATATGTTTACCTACATTGTTTTTACCTTTTTTTGTCTAACATCTAATAAATTGTTCTTTATTAACCCCTTGATAAAAAAAAAACCCTCTACCTTTTTCTGAAAGCCCATCCATTGAGAATGGAATTAACTTTCAAACTGTTTTATTTATATATTAATTAAAATTAAATTTATATAACATGTTAGATTTTAGTAATTTAGTTTACATCTTTACTTACAATGAATATGAATATTACTACTTTACAATGAATATGAAACCTTATGTCACTGGTAAATTACAAAAATGTACCTGTCGCTTCCCTATTCAAACCATATTTATTTCTTGAATGTCTTGTTCAGTTCATAGTAGGATTAAGAAACAGGATTCATTTAAGTGTGAAAAGAAGAAAAATAATCACACCTAGAACACCTGCTACAATTACATTTTGTTTTATTGCTCCTTATACGATTGTTAGATGTAAAACCTTTAAAAATACAATCACAGGACAGACACCATCAGGGGACAAATTATCATTGAAACATAAAAGATGGTATGATGTTTGTGCTGAGTCTTTTTTTGTACAATAATTGTATTAAATGTAGATGAGAATTTTGACACAGGCGGGTCATGTTGATTTCAGGGGCCCCAAAAAGCTAACCCTGGGAAGGTGTGAGAGGTAATTAACTGCTACAATATATTCCTGGAGTCTGCTCTTAATCAGGAAGTGGAACACCACTGATTGTAGAGAATGGTAACAGTTTATTATGTAGCACATTCCCATTCCTCTTGTTTTATGGTCTGATCAACCACATTTTAGCTAACAATTTATTATGTTTACCATACAGACAATTAGGTTTTCTCACTTCATACCAACAGACAACATGGTGAGTTTGTTTTGTATCAACACTAGGTTACTTGTCAGATATACGAATTGCTGCAGAGCGTGCATCTGCTGTAGACATTAAACTTTCTGTGTAGCTCACAAATGAAAGTTTAATGCCTGTTTGATGTCTTTTTGCACTGGAAGTAAGGAAAACAAGAAAAAAATATTGAAAAAATTGACATCTTATTCAATTTACTGAAAAATACTGCACAGAAATCAAGGTTTAGGAAACGTTTGTGCATAGATATATACCTTCAAAGTTCAGTGTACTCAAATCTACTTTAGCTCCTGCAGTGAATATCTCTCTTTCTTGTATTGCATTGTTAGCAGTGTTAAAATAATTGAAAATACAAAAGTCACAAAAATAAAATCTTAGGCTAAGTACATGGTGCAATGGTTCTTGTCCGATAATCGTCTCAGGGCTGATATCGGACAAGAATCTTACGTGTGTACAGTGCTCGTCTTCCATCATCTAAACGGCTGTCCTGACGGATCCATGGACGATGGACGACGAACAATCGTAATGCAAGTTAAGGGGAGGAAGTGCAGCAGGAAGGTGCTCCGTCGTTCTCCCCCTCCCCTCTCCATAGCGCAAAATAGTGCTGTATGTACAAGACTCGTTCATGCATCATGCAGTTGTTTGCTGTCGGAAAGGATCATGAAAGATCCTTTCCAACGACAATTATTGCACGTGTGTACGTAGCCTTAGATACTAATTATGAGCTTGTAGAACCCAAGGCCAAAAAACCCTAAAAATTATTTATTTATAATTTTAAGTTTGATGAGCATGACATTTCTATTTTCATATCAAGGTAATAGATGCAGCTGTAGCCTCGTATGTTTCCAATACATATGATTTCCAATAATCCTCAATTTTTCCTCCATTTAGTAAAAATCCAGAAAAACAGAGCTCAAAAGCTCAAGCTAAAATGTGCACACACATTTATTACTCCCTCTTATTACTGATCACGTCTGTCTTCCTGGGTTCAACCACATTCCAGGTTTTAATTAAGTATATTAGTGCTTTAAAGATCATTATAGTTTCCCATTAAAACTAAATATCATCATTGACGGTTATGCATTGTGCTGAGTAGCGTTATTCTAATTTGACTTCATTTTGAATTTGGTTCATCAGTTTGCTAGAATTGACCTCAATGTTCAGGTAGATTTGGTATCCAAATTCAAATTCTTTGGCTGCTACAACATTGAGCACTTTCTGCTGCAAGTTCTTCCCCTCCATTCTACCTAGAAAATCCATTTGGCTGTTGGAACACTGACCACAACTACTCCAAGAGTTTCCCCTGGAACCACCTTAGAAACTAGTAACCAGATTGCTCACTCCATCTGGCATTCACACGTCAGGAATAGAGACGTATTCACTCTGTTCCTTAACTGCCAAATACTCTAACAGCTTAATACAGGAATAATCTGCTTAAAATTATTTTGTAACATGGTAAATGCATCTGTAGCACATGTATAATTTTTTTGTAAAATTGCAAAATGCCCAAAAAAATGTATTCCCTGTACTTATCAGCCCAGAAAAAATCTTTTCTTGTTCGATATCCAAGTTATCCTTGGGGATAGCCAATAATATTATAGGGGGTCATTCCTTGGTTGGAAACCATATATCTGTTCTATTTACAAATTTAAATTCTAGTGAAGTGAATGAGAATGCCAAATTTGACCAATATCACAGATATAGTCTATGGCCCAGCCATTCCAGCTAACAGCTGGGATGATAATAGCTGCCATATTACGCTGGCTGGGTTGGCTAATGTTAAGCCCCAGGGCTCAATATTGGCTTCAAAAATTAGGTCCATAGAAATAAAATCTATTGAAGGCAAACAATGTGCATAGTTGTGATTGGCCCTACGTTTCTCCTTGAATCCACCTATATATGTAAAATTTCATGTAGACCTCTATTGGACCAGGATATGGTTTATTAATCAGGTATTTTAAATCCACTTTGAACAGAATTTCAAAGGGAGAATAGCAGATCTAGGTAGCATATAGCACATATCCCCTGCACCCTTCTATTTTTGGTACTCTCTTGTGTTGGATTTTTATGTTATTATGTATCAATTTAATGTAATGTTTGTATCAATTTAACAATATTTTATAACATGTTTGTTTGAAATGCAACTATTGTAAGTATCAGAATTTGACTTAATATGATCTTTTTGAATTGTTCTGTGCAACAGCACCGAAGAAGGAGGGTCAGCACAAGGAGCCAATCATGCCTGTTGAATATAAGGTTTAGATAAGACCATGAAGATAGGAAATGAGACAACAGCAACTGAGAAATGACCACACGAGTCTGCAACTGCCTTTCCACTGTCCATTTAAGAAGTTATGACAGAGATGAGACCAATGCATTTCTTTACTATAAAAAAGAAAGTGGTATCATCTATCAGGGGCTGTTCCATGCCTTGGTGCTATATACAACAGATAAAAAGAATTACAAATCGTTTGACAAGTAAAACCATTTCTTTATGTATTTCTTTTTGATTTACTTGTGTTTAGCTATTTGTTTGTTAACCTCCCTAGAGATAACCTCGAGTGTGACTCGGAGTAGAAAAAAATTGCTAAAAGCGGTAACCCCGAGTCACACTCAGAGTAGGTAAACCTATGGGAGGTAATAGTAAATAGAGCCTTACCTGATCCGCCAGCGTCCCGTGTCGTCCATCGCCACAATCTCCGTCTTCTTCTCTCTTCTTCCGGGCGGCTTGAGTCTCCGGGGAGTTCCCGGTGACGTCAGTGCATGTATACGTTGCCGGCGGGGTGGGGACATACTTATGTCCTGCTGTGTCTTTCTGCTTTTGGA
The DNA here is from genome assembly GCF_032062135.1 of Pyxicephalus adspersus. NCBI lineage: Eukaryota > Metazoa > Chordata > Amphibia > Anura > Pyxicephalidae > Pyxicephalus > Pyxicephalus adspersus. Next base: position 116,591,737 of record NC_092862.1, read on the forward strand.
AGGCTTTTTTAAACCACTGTAATTGTTTTGTAACTATAAAGCACATAAATTATCCGGAATGTCTCTGTTCTGTAAAATAAATTATCTACTTGGAACACTGTCCTGACCACATAAAATTAGAACTTCAAAATGTCATAAAATAATAAATATTTTCAAGTATATCATTTTAAGAGAGGGTCTTATACAAAAAAAAGCAACTGCCATGGAAAATCAGTAAAATTCTCATAATAAAATAAGTCACATGATATAAGTAACCACAAAAAAGTAAGACCAGACATAGGGATCAGAATGAAACTAATCTGTTTAACCATTTCAGTTACTAATTTTAAATAGGATTCCATTCCTAGCACTAATAATGGTGTATCAAATATTTCAGAACTAAGAGGAAACTTTAAAATTCTGACTACAACAGCTGTATATACATTTGCCAGTCAAAACATTAAAATCACCTGGATAACATTGTGTAGGTTCTTTTTGTACCTTTGCAGGTACTGCCTTTTTCTGATTTTGATTATTATTTATATAGCACCAGCATATTATGCAGTCCATAGTCACGTCACTAGTTGTCTCTCAAACAGGCTTACAATCTAATGCCCCCCAGTCATATGTCAATACAGTCCAAGGTAAATTTGGGGGGAAGCCAATAGCCTAACAAACTCCATGCAGATAATGTCCTGGTTGAAATTTGAACCTGCGACCCTGCGCTGCAAAGACCAGAGTGCTAACCACTGAGTCACAGTGCTGCTCACCCTTTCCCAAGTAAAGGTTCCACATGCACTGTATTATCCATATAATCTACAAAATGCAATTTATCAGACAAGACTGTCTTTTTTCACTTCTTGGTGTTAGCATTCGGACTAATCTGTAGTTTTGATGCCCCATTTACTGCAAGCTGATACACACCAACACCATTCCCCTATTGCCAGCATTAGGTTTTATATTTATTTGTACTACAATGGATTGGTGACTTACCGGTTCTGCGGACCATTTCTGCCATGAATTAACCACCCCACATTACCTGCTGCTTTAAAGCTTCTCTTACCCTGGCCATCAACATTTTGTACATATAGATTAGGAATATATATATATTCCTATTTTTATGGCTGTGGTTTTGTACCAGGTCTGCCCATTATGTAGTGCAGAAGAACTAACTTTTCTGAAGATGCCTCTCTGTTACTAAATATCCTTCCCCGTGTGTACAATATATTATTTTGCTCCTGACACATAAATGACTTAATTGCAAGTTATTCAGTTTGTAAAATTCTGCTTATTGTCAACATTACTATAGAAATGTAGCCAACAAGAGTGCATGTAAAGCATACTAAAACAGATTTATGTCATCAAGTCTAGCACCGCATTAATCATTTGCTAGGGTCAGCCCAAGCTATCACAGTAAATGCTTTGGTAAAAACGCCAGGAGAGACATAAAATAGGTCGCCGGTACATATTCAGGTGATAAAAAAACAAAAAAATGAAAAATGTTAGAAAATTATTTCTTGGCAACGCCACTATGTAAAGATTTGCCTTGAAAGGGAAATCATTAATCAAAATGTACACAGATTGCCTGACACAAAAATTAAGTCACACTTAAAATGAAAATAAAAAGATTCAGTCTGGTTGTTTCTTAGGTCAAGTACTAAAACTCCCTGACTGATGTCTAAGAAAATAATTCTGTTCCAAAAAAAAAAAAACATATGTTTTTTAACTGCAGTAAAAATGATCAGAAATCAGTGTAGGAGGGATCACATTGAGTAACCTGGCACATTCACTTGGGAGACCCCCTATAACAAGTCAGATTGGACTTGGTCTCGTACAAGTGTTTGATAGATATCAGAGTGATGAATAGTAATGAGCACTGTACACACAGCACCATTCTGCTCAATAGAGGAGGGGGGCAAGTGAGCAACACCCTACTGTGCTTTCCTCCCTAGGAGTGAAAAACACAGTAGGGGACCATTGCACACATATCATATTTCAGCCCAAGATGAATGGCCATACTATTATCTGACATGTGTACGTAATTTTATTTTAGTATTTTTAGTAAATAAGCTGTGATGGAATCAGAAGTCTGTGTGTTTTCCACTGATCTGGCCCATGCAGTTCTCTATATACACCTTATTGCTATGTTTCTGAGCAAACAATGCACTGCTTAGGGATGAGCAAGAATACCTCTGGTATTCTTGAGGAAATTTCATAGAACTTTTGATGGGACCACGAAATTTTGGCAAACCAATTTCTCGGACCCATCGGAAGTTCCAGGAAATCATTACAGGAGGATTATCATTACTGCATTCATTCATGCAGCCCTGGGAATTATCCTGTGTGCGATCCCCAGGCACTACAAGTTAAATGGGGACAAGTCTCCCCATTCAAAACTGCTAGTGCTCTCTAATTGTCTAAGGAAAGGAAAATCATTTTCTTTCCTTTTCCTTTCCTCAGCCAATCAGAGAGCACTAGAGGTTTTGAATGGGGAGACTTGTCCCCATTTAACTTGTAGTGCCTGGGGATGGCACATTGAGCTGATCAATGAATGCATGCACAGGACTTTTTCTTTTTTTAGAAAAATGTTTTGTTTTTTTAAGGAAAATTCCTTTTATTTACACCGGCCCTTCTCGCTTACCAGTTTAAAAATCTCACTCGCTCATCCCTAGTACTGCTCCTTTAGTCATATGTCACTATGAGTCTAATGTTAGGCATTACAACAATGGGCCTAATTTATTAAAGCTCTCCAAAGCTGGAGAGGATACACTTTCACCAATGAACCTGGGTGATCCAGCAAACCTGAAATAGATTTCATAAAAGTCACTTGCTATTTGTTAGCAAATGTTTTCAATTCTGGACTAGATCCATTCCAGGTTTGCTAGATCACCCAGGTTCACTGAAAAAAGTGGAGAGCTTTAATAAATCAGGTTCATTCTGTGTGTGTGTGTGTGTGTGTGTGTGTGTGTGCGCGCACATGTGATCATTTTAGGCTGCAAAGCAACAAAATACATTCTCTATATCCATTGTAAATGTTGTGTATTAATGCTGCCCCCATTACCCTGTGTTTGTAATACTGGCTTTTGTTTATTGTATGGTGAATGTATGCTTGACTATATCTTATATTTGCATGATAAATTCTAAAGTAAGAAAAATGTAAAAACATTCAAAATTTTATATACTAAGTTATGGACCCGTTCATTGTTTAGAATATTTCCATTCTTCTAATAGCAAGAAAGTTAAATTAATCTCAGCTTGAATATTACAATTGTTCATAATTTTCTGTATTTGAATGTGTAAATGCTTTCACATAACCACAATACCAACTCCACAGATAATATTTATTATTTTAGAACCTATTTAGGAGCCATTCCAAACTATGTCTTTTTTTCCAAATCACTAGGCTGTGTGATTGGATGGTTTTCCAGTGAAAAGGCTTAATTGTGATTAGGCAGGCCATACAAACTGTCTGTAAGTGCAGTGATAAGATATGGGGGCCAAAGAAAACATTTTATTCTGAATGCACAGTAAAACCAGCTCTGTTATTTCAGCACAGTCTCAAATTAAGAATGAAATCTTTTGAAGGAATTCAAAACAAGCGCTCGCAGATTGTGGAGCAAGGCAAATAGTAGAAATGAGAAAAAAAGACACAAAGCTTTTTATTGCTCCAGAAATCCAACAGCCAAGGGAAAGGTGTAAGGAATTTTTTACTTGGCTTTTAAAGAGCTACAGATAATGAAATAAAGGACCATATACGCTCATTTACTTTTTTAGCCTTTCCAAAAAAAATATCAGCCTTTCATGTCTCCACTGCAATTAAAACATATAGGAGAAAAAGAGAGGGAGAGAGAAAAAGATTGAATATTGAAGTATAGTTTGACCACCATACTGGGGGAAGACATAAAAGATTTGAATAAAGTTTAAGTAGTGGCAAACATCCAAATGAATAACTATATAGGACATATCCCTAATAATAAAGGGTTAGAAAAACAAGGCTTGATTCCTTTAGAAAAAAGTATCCAAGGTCAATGTAAAAAAATGGTAATTTTTATTCTCATTTACTGTACAACGGACAAAGGGACATTAGTCAAAAAAAAGAAGGTTTGTATCAAAAGTATAGGAAGGGGCTCATTATTGTAAGATTGGTTAAAGCATAACTCTAAAATGTGCAGACTGGAGCACTCCCCTCACCTTGCAGCACTCCCCTGCATTCCTTATTTTATACATACATTTCTGGGAGTTGTTTTTGGGATCATCATTTGAAGCATTGGGATTCTTCTTTTTGAATGAACCTCTATGATGCCAAGAATGGTACCAATGCACTGTGAGTCCAGGGATGTTTGATGATGGACCGTCATAGGATGTCCACTATACCCTGGGTCCACATGAGGTTGAAAAATGATACTGGGTATCATTCCACCTGGAGGAGAAGCATTAACCAGGACCCAAGGAGTGCAAAGATGAAGTGTGAAGAGGATAAGTACTGCTTTGGGACTTTTTCATTTTTGACCTCTTTTAATGTTAAATAGCATTGGACTTTAGATAGTGGAATGCACTACCAAAGTAGAAAAATGTGTTAAACAACCAAAAAAGGTTTGAATTAAGGAAAATAATATTTTAATATTAAAGTGTAGTATTGTCGTATTTCTATTTTCTATGCAAATATTGTTTTGTCTTTACATCAAAACATCTAGAAATCATAACAAATTAGAAAGCATATTTCAGCACCAAATATTAAGAAACAAACACTCTCATGCTTGTATAAAACCCCTTGTGTTCTAGCTAAGATATATGCGATCAAAATGCGATCAATCCAAATGCGATCAACCGACTGAAGGTGCCATAAATAACCAAGTGTCCTACTTCATATTTTCTGACAATGCCCAATGTTATCCTTTCGTCAGATGGGCAAAAGTTATTTACAAACTTAGAGATGTTTCCATTCTCAACAAACCTGAGTTAGCTCTAGTAAACTGAGATGGAAATCAGTACTCTGTATGACAAAATTTGTTCAATGCAGCAAAAGCTCATACTCCATCTGCCTGGAAATGTTTTATTCCATCCATCAGTGGTTTAAAGGACTGAACTTTTATTTTGACTATAGAACATATTGCTGCCTCCCAGGACCAGAGTCATCAAGATTCAGAGTTACCTGGTATCCAATTTTGTCAGTGTAGGTATAATCTGACATTAATGTGCAAAGCTCTACCTGTGATGAATTCCTCATCGTATCATTACCCTGCACTAGCCTCCTGTTCGAGACCCCATACCAACCATACTTTTTTTCCTTGTCTGCGTTCTCATTTGTCTTCTTCTTCCCGTTTTCTTCTCTCTTTGAGACATATGTTTAAAACATTTTTGCTTCCATTTTTGGCACAAATGTGATTCAGACGAGCATGGCATTTGTCTCTTCCCTAAACTTCTAAATCATCATGTTTTATTCCTGCATTTGAAAATTTTAAGTATTACCATTAGTTTATTCACATTTGTATTGACATATACATTTTGATTGAAATTGTTGGCTTGCTCGTTGCAATAAAAAATAAAATATATTTAAAAAGGAATTGTATCAAGTTAATCTTTATAAACCTTGTTTCTAAATTATAGCAAAATTAACATAAACTGGAATGGGCAAATATATACATTTAAAAATTAATGTATTTTATAGACTTTTTTCATTTATTAATAACAATATAAAAGCTTGAGAGGTAGAAAATGACCACTTGACCCAAAAATGGGTCACATAATCTGCTCCATGAATACAATGTGGCAAAGTGCTCAATCGTCACAAGACATTAGAAAATACTGGCCTACTATTTGGTAGGAATCTAAATACATATTCCAACGAAGGAAATATTGTAAAAATGATCATTTCATTATATTTCACTGTTTACAAAATGTGAGATTTGTTTTGTCTACAGGAATGCCAGGAATTTATTATGTTAAAATATGAAAGGTGGAATCTGCAAAACAGAGAAATGACTAAATGATTTGACAGCTCAGCTACATTAATGTCTTGTTCTTCCCAATTGCAGAATAATAGAAACAGTAGGAATAATTTTCCTCCAGTGGAATGAGTTTTGGCTATGAATTAAGTACTCTGTGTTCCAAATTAAAGTGCTCATTTTTCAAGATAAGCATTTAAAAATACTTAAGCATTATTTGTCTACGTGGAGACACTTTGAATTCCTCTCTCTGTTATTTCTAATACAACAACCACATTATTGAAATATGATTTTTTTTTCAGGTTTGATTAAGCGTGCCCCTACATTAGACAGAATTTTAACAGCAATCTCTTTAAATAATTAAGGTGGTGATTAACATTTTCTATGAACCTTGAAATATGAAATATTGCACAAACAGTTTGTAATATTAATAAAATTATCTAAAAGAAAATTTGATTGTGCTTTCCATGACCTTAATACATGTTGGCAAATTTAGAATATCGCATAAACGTGATTATAGTGAAGCTCTTTAAAAGTACAATGGACTTTTTGTGCCAGAAAAAGGCACCAGTGCAAAGAAAAGGTGGTGGCAGCGAAAGACCTTGTTATCTTGAAATAAACTAATCAAGTTCAGACCCCAGAGCCTAATGTAAACTTATTTTTTAAAGATATGGGCTTTGATTCATCAAAAACTTTTGAATTTTAACTTATCCAAAAAACCTTAACAGCAATTACAAGTAAAAAAGTACTAAAAAGCATATAAAAAATTACCATCAATCTTCATTTAACATTGCGTTTGCCTTTCATTGATAAGGTAAAAAAAATCTCATGTGAGAAATCTAAAAATTAAACAAAATAAATAACTAAAAACATCTAAATACATATAAGTCAGATACAAAAACACAGCAAGCAAAATCAACCAAAACTGCATCGAGTTTGCAGGTTCTCCCCGTGTCTGCGTGGGTTTCCTCCGGGTACTCCGGTTTCCTCCCGCATCCCAAAAACATGCAGTTAGGTTAATTGGCTTCCCCCTAAATTGACCTTAGACTACATTAATGACATATAACTATAGTAGGCACATTAGATTGTGAGCGCACTTTGAGGGACAGTTAGTGACATGACTATGGACTTTGTACAGCGCTGCATAATATGATGGCGCTATATAAATACTTTGTAATAATAATAATAACTACAATACAGCTCTGCGTGGTTTTGTAAAATTACAGTTATGCCTACTTCTGCCTTTATACAACTCCAAATTCCAACTTCTAATTCTTCCCGATCTGAACTTCCAAATTACTAAATCAGTAAGGAGAGAAATATAGCCAAAAAGCTGTTCATGGAATGGTGAGGGGCTTGGGTGCTCACGAAAATACCTAGAATGGCTCAAATTACAAAACCGTGGGCCCCTTATCACATAAAAAGTGCAAAATAATTAAAATATACCACATAGAGAAAAAAGGCTGTTTTGCACATTTTACTTGTTTATTCCTACAAATGAATCACAAATATAACATCTGCCTGAAATAGTTTACATTGTTTGGATAACTAATATCAGATCCCCCAATTGTAACATTTTTGAAGGTACGGTATTTTGTCTCTGTAAAGGCTCGGAACCCTTGTATGACTATGCATAGAATATAATGGGTCCTTCCACATAGTAATACTGCCATAAATGCTAATATATAGTGACCTAGGCATGATCTCCACCTTGGGGTGCAGCATTCCCCAAGATGTTTTGCATACACTTGATGGGGGGTGAGTAGGGAGGATATGGGGGTAATCTTGGGGTGAATCCAGGAAGAGGGTTGGGTAGGGTAAGTGTATGTCCAAGTATTTTTTTGTCTTTAAAATGTTGGAAGGTATACAATAAATACAAATGTATCGAACATATATGTATATTTTGAACGGTTCAAAACTGAATTTTACTCTACCATTCACCTTTGTAATGTAATGAAAAGGGTATTTGGCAGCATATACCTCAATTTGATGAGTAAAGGGAATTATAGGGCTGGGTAGTGCTGTAAATAAGTGTGGAGCTGCAGATTTGAAGCTCTTTATTTGGGATATCATAGAATCCATGGAAAGGGGTGGACCGGGCACTCCATCACTCTTCCGGACTGGAGTGGGTAGAATGCACCAAGCTAATGATAGAAAAGGGAAGTGCATAGGGGGTTGAAGCCTGAAGCCAGGTGGCTCCCGCACAAAGGCTGTGTGGAGTCCGTGAGCTGTGAGAAGATCTCCCACATTTTAGGTCTGTTGGACCTAAAACTCTGAAATGAGTGTCAGAGAGCTAGGAGGCTAAATTTGTGTTATGGTGACAACACTGGTCCCCTGGGATAGGAAATAACACTGTATGATTGCTTTCTGACAATGTTTTGTGTGAATAAAAGTGGGCAGATTGCACCTAAATCCTATCTGGAACCGAGAATACCTTAATGTGAAGGGTGTGTTTGAAAATAATTCAATAATAAATCTATTCAAAACTTTTATTTCAGTAGTATGATGATGCTAGGAGATTTATTTTTTGTTGACCTTTAACAACTTTTGCAGTCTCCAGCATCAAGTTCTCATGGATTTCCATATAGTTTAAATATTAGATAAATTAAAAATCTAACAAAGAAATACAGAACTCCCCTATTTCAGTAGATGGGTGAACCAAAAAACTAAAGTCTTGACTTTCATGCCAGCTGGTGTTGTTGAAAAAAAAGTTGGTAAGCAACTCCACTATTTAGCTGTAAGCCAAAATCACTTTGTTTTACCATTACTAGGTACCTTGAGCTCGTGTTAATTGACAAATGCTGCTTGCTGCACCTTTTATATGCCAAAAAGTATTGGATTTGCTGATATTTGTGGTTCCACATAGGGTGTTATGATATCTGCTCTGACTGCAATAGGCATTTATATACTGTTGTGGTTTATGATTGTGCAACTAATTATATTAAAAGCTGTGGTAGATGAAACCATAATTTAGCACTGGTCCTACATTGACAAACCCACAAACTGAAATCTGAACTGCGATGATCTAAAAATAACATTGTACTCAGGGCTCCATGGGGCTTTGATCCAAAGTTTAGAATCCTGTTTAATTCACACTGCACCTCTGTCTGATTTATTGTACGTCTTAAATAAGAAAGTACAGAATAAATCACAGACTCAGAGTAACATATTAAGAAACTCTAAGCAATGTGACATTACAAAAACAACTTGATTTTAAAAAATTGCATCACATATAAGAAATAGATGAGATTTATTCCAGCTTTTAATTGCATTGATTCCTTGGTGAGTAGAGATATATCAAACCAACTGCTACATTTTGGAGAACAAGTATTTTAATGAAGTAGTTTATTTTATTGTTCTGTTAGGGTCAAATGTATTTGAATAGTCATTTGGGGAGACAAAACATATCTACAAATCCTAAAGTGTGGAACTGTTAAAAGCAAAGCTGGACTTTGGCCCTGCACTCCAACCAGCCACCAGTAGAAAGACATTTACTAAAATGGCGGATAATGTGACTCCATACCAATTCTTTTATGTGATAGGGTTGTTGATTGACGGATTTGAATAATTGGTCAAAACCTAAATGTATCATTTGGTGAAAGGATCTCTTTAAAGGATTACAAATTACAATCCTAAAAATATGTATATTCTCATTCAGTTCGCTGTTAGAAATACTCATCTTCTAATACTGAATACAACATACAACAATTTTGAAATCAGTAATTGTTTTTGCTTAATACAAACTGTAGATGACAACCAGTGGTGGGCGAAGTCAACAGTGGGCCCTTGTGCAGAAATTACTTGGGGCCCCCTATCCGCCAAACTTATTGTGCAGGTTACAGGGCCCTCGTGCAGTAGCACGCTTTGCACCTCTCTATGTAAAATTTTGTGCCTATGCCATACAGCCCCATAGGCTATAAATCATTTCTGACTCTTATGTCAAAATACAGAAGTATTTGAAGGATATTATATACATGAACAATATGGATGATTTCATGATGATGGGAGAATGTTTTTCTTCCCAATAATGATATATTTGCACCTACTAAAGCTCCACCTTGACAGTGTAGGTTTTGTTTTGCAAATGGGATGCAGCAAATAAGATTTTTTATAAGCATTTGTTAAATTTATTATGTTTTGATATAATATGTTGTTTGACTTAATGTTGTTATAATTTTTCCTATTAAAGATATTTTTTTAAAAACTAGGGGAAAAAATAGATTATGAAGTTTATCTTTCGCTAATCACAAAACAAAGTTAAATGTGATGGGTCTGTGGAGGTTTTCTTGAATAGCCAATCTTCCATATTCCATCTGCAGTAAGTAAACTCTTCAAACATCTAATGACTTCCAGTATTTGACAGCAGAATGTTAATTTAGAAGTGGCTGAAAATAGTTTCTGGAGAGGATTGCACAATGGAGTTGAGCCAGTCTTAGAGCCCGGTAAACCTTGTAGGTGTGAAGTTGTTATCCTCATACCTCCTGAGGAAATTAATCATTAAGTAGTTTAAATACACACTGTGACAACATGAATTGCCACACAGAACCTGTGATTTAGTACCGTGTTTCATCAAGGAAGAATTGCCATGTTGTATTTTACTACAAGAAATAACTGTGATTTCTTAACTGCTGTTTTCGATCAGACCAAACACAGCAACTTAATTCAGAAATGTTTCCCAATGTCCTTCTTTTTGTAACATTCGTTATTTACTCTAATCACACTATGATCATCATTTATTTAGATTTATACAGATCTAGATTTACTATTAGCTATTGACAAAGTGGAGGTTTTAATGTTGTATTTATCACCATATTGTATTTCCCTCTTTAGTAATAATACATCTAATACAAGCTTATTTACATGTCTGAGCTGATTAATTAACGGAGTTAGGAATCCTTACCATGTATATTGTGTGGATATACACTTTATTATTTTCTTCAGTGTAAATCAGTTCATGTTTACTTTTTTCATCTGCACATACTTAGTATTTAAATTGAACAGGAATTTACTTTTTACATAATTGTATAATTAAAAGGGGATAATTACAACTTCACCATGTCAATTTTCTAAACCAGGCAAAAACAAAGCATAACCGCACCACCCAGCAAGCTGGCCAGCAAACCTGTAACTGTGATTGCAATGTAGTATACTATACTGTACATAAATATATACCTGAAATATTAATACTTTTATAGCCAGAGAATATCCCAGGGAAGTTCATATGACCCACAGCTTCTGATGCAATGGCATAACGCCACAACCTGGGCTAAGCGTTCAACACAGAACTGTCACATTGAGTATGGGGCTCTCAGGATTTTCTCTATGATTCTCTGGCTGGAAAATATTATTAGTCCATCTCCTCATACTACAATAGCAATTAGGTTTGCAAACAGCACCACAGTCTTAGGCAGGATTGGATTGTTGTTCTCTCTTATATCCTTTTTTAAAGACATTTATTGTATTGCACACATGCAGTATGAATAGTGTAAGTTTATTATCTGGTAGATGAATACTTAAATTATATTGAAATATTTGCAATCATAAATCATTGCAATATAGATTTGATTAGTGGCTATCATGTGTGAATAACTATGCTGCATGGTTAAAACTTTAGCAAACGTATAAGAACCTGAATTTTGCCGATGATTTTTGAACAACTTTTGTTTATTATGCCAGCGTAATCAGTTTCTCTAAATCTTTTTCTTTGTATTACATTGATTCACATACCTTTTTTATATATATACATGAATTCATATGGGGGACTTTTTAGGATGGGTTTTAATACTTTAATGTTAGGGTTATGTGTGTTTTACTGTTTGTATAATTATTCTGGTATATAAACAATAGTACCTGGGGACCTAATCATGTTCAGGATCTTCCTGTCAATTTTGCCACCCTGATTCATGCGGCCCCATTGGAGATTAAAAGTGGTCATGCTGATTTACGCATTGGGCCTGATTTTTTTAAGCTCTCCCAAGACTGGAGAATATACACTATCCTGGGATAACCTGGGTGATCCAGCAAAACTGGAATGGATCTGATTTAGGATTGAAATCATTTGGCAACTAAGAGCAAATGATTTTAAGAAATCCATTCCAGGTTTGCTGGATCACTCAGGTAATTTAAAGATAATCTATCTTCTCCAGCCTTGAATAACTTAAATCAATAATAAATCCTCATTATTTCAATAAATAATAATATATCAGGCCCATTGTGCAGGTTTGGCTCATCATTACCAATATCTATAAGATCTAGAGTGATGATTTGCAGATGATGCTGTTGTAAATGACTTTAGTAAGTAAATGGCTGAAAGAAAAATTAAAGTGAAATTAAAGTGTAAAATACAAAGGCAATTGTTTGTGATACATAGTGACCTTGATTTCCGAAAGGTGTGAAGAGTAAAATTTCCTTTATCCTAGAAAATTAGGTAAAACAATGTGCAAATTCACTTTGAAAGTTAACAAGATTTACTCATTTATAAATCAATTCCACTTTAGTTCCACTTTACCTTCTACAAACTTCTATCAATATTTTATCTATAAGTTTTTATCTATAAGTTTTTTATCTATAAGTGCCCCTAGGTAACTTTTTGCATTCTTCATGTCTACCTCTTATTATTATTATTATTAATATTATTATTAATAATAATAATAATAATAAACAGGATTAATATAGCGCCAACATTTTACGCAGCGCTATTATGGTCCTTCGCATCAAAAATAACACTAACAGTAAATATATTATTACTATTATTTTCATCATTTAAGTTCCAACTTAGTAACCAGTATACTTTATTGAGTCTATACTCATAATAATAGTTAGCGGTAATAGTAATTTCATTAACTGCTGAAAAAACATTATTGCTCCAGAACTATTCACATAATACTAGATATCCCGAATCCAGTTCTTAAATCGTCACTGATATCACTATTTTCGAAACCGGGCTTAAGACAGCCTTAATGATGTTTTTGGAAAGTGGTTATAAAAATGGGGACTGTTTTCTTCTTGACCCAGCACCCAATTAATTTCCTTACAGATACTTTCATCAATGTGGCACTGAGCCAAGCTCCTCAATAATCCTTTGTGTTGTGCAGCAGAAAGCTACTGATGAAATGTGTCATTACACAGATAGATTGTCCTGGACATTATAATGTGGACCACTCAAGCTTCACTCGAGTTCATTGTCACCAGGAAAATGTCATAGCCCCTTTATTATTGTATGTTTTATGGGCAATTTTAAATTATTGCAGGAATTTTATTAATTGCAATTGTCCATTTTTATATATTGCAGACCTGATATATATACCAGCAACCTACAATATTTACTCAATTAATTGATCAGATAGGTCTAAATATTATTTTAAGATTTTTCAAATAAGGCTGCCTCTGTGTGGATTTACATTTATGAACAATGCATAGATGTTTTTCAATATATTACAATGACTGATTTTTTGTTACATTATTATGATCTCTCAAACATATATACAGCTAAAAACACAGCTCCCTTCAAAGGGGGATAGTTCTGAGTCAGGGGAAGGCAAACTCCGGCCTTTAGGCCAGATACAGCCTAGCCAGTAGTCTGTTCCGACCGAGTGCCCCCCTGGTTGATCCGGCCTAATCCCGGCTGGCAGGGGTTCGCAACCCATGACTCCAGAGCCGCATGTGGCTCTTGAGCCTCCTTGTTATGCCTACCTTCCCTATTTACTGCGGCTGGCATTAACACTTCCCTCTCCTGCGTATGCATTGCAGAGGAGAGGGATTACCTTTCAGGGGCGTTCCTGGTGGGTAGCGGAGCCATTAGGGCGGGACTCGAGAGAGAGTCTGGCCCAGTGTGCCTTCTTGACTGCCTAAAATGGCCTAGTAGCCAAAAACGTTTGCTGACCCCTGGTCTAGGTCCAAGCTATATGTTTATTTCTCTTGTGGTTGAATATGTCTTTTTTTAACTTGTCAAACCATGTAACAATGTAAGTTTACATTCTTCTCCAAGGCAATCATAGTGTTCTGCTGCACCTCCTAATTGCACTATATGCTCCAGGGGATAGTTGGAATAGAGGGCAGGGGCACAGTATTTTTAGGATATGTTGGGCTGGTGCCCTTGAATGTAGATACTTTCATTCAGACATTGATCAGTGTTGTGTCAATGACACATGGTAGACCTTTAGTCAATGACACATGGCATTATCTAGTTACCTACACCAGAAATTACAGTGTTTAGTACGGTGTTTCTCATCCATGGTTCTGTGGAACCCAAAGATCCTTCAGAGATTGCTAGGGGTTCCTTGAGAAATGAGCAATTTGTGCCTCTAAGGACAGTTACCACTGGGACCAGTAAGCTATTTGGCTATATGTAAGGGTGGTATTCTTCCCACTGGCCACCAAGCTAATATACTGTGAGCTGTGGGTGTACTATTTAAAGCCTGAAAGTTATTTCAAGGGTTCCTCCATGTTAAAAAGGTCAAGAGAGTGTGGTGCAGCTGGTGAAAGTCTACTAGTACCAAGTTCCTTTGTGGCTCTGATTTGCCATGTGAACGCTAAAAGCTGCAAAGGAAACATATATAGAATGATATGAAAAGATGTGTCACCATGCCCACTAATCAGTGTGGTACTATCATTCACCATCATACATGTTTTATAGTCAACAGAAACCTCCCTTGGTCATGGAAGGAGACTCAGTTGTCTTGGTTGTTGTCTTTGTCAAATTCCCAAAGACTACAAGACTGCTTGGCATGGACAAACAAGGGGCCAGGAGGTGACCAAAGTGTATTGCTTTACTATTGTAGAGAAAAGGTAGGTCACCAATCTGGCTCTGCTGCCTGCTGTGTAAAGCACGGGATCAGAAGAAATACAAAGCATTTAGCAGGTAACACATCTTCGGTGTATGTTTTTCAGCAGTGTAATTAGCTGGCAATGGTATAAGAAACACTCAAATCGTGATCATGTCTTGAAACTAGCGGTTTCTGCATCTAGGTAATTGAATTACCGCAATTAGCGTATATATTTACAGCCAAAGGAGAAATGTTAGAAATGAAACTGAAAATATTTATTATAATCAACTAATTGAAGATCAGAAAGGAACTGAATACAAGAATTGAATGTAAATATTGAAAGGTCTCCTTTCTTCTACCGTGTATTTTCTTCGCAATTTTAAATGGTATGTCAAAAATAATTTAATTTTAGTGTTTGCTTTTAGTGGAATGCTCAACAGAGGAATTCCAGAATATCCCAGAACCACAGGAAATTTGTGGAGCATTTCTCACAAGATCAAAGGGTTTGCCTATTCCTAGATGAGAGTTCCTAAGGAACTATGAGCTATAATGATAGCTGAAGTTCACATGAAATCGAAGTTTAGTGATGCATACCTCTATCACCCTTGGGTATACGTCGATTGAAGTTGCCGGTCCAGTGTACCTTACACAATAAATGACATTGAACTGGCCCAATCAAATTAATTGAACTAAATTTCACTGGAATTTGAAACCTGGCCAAGTAAAATGTATGTATTGGTTTCTTTCTACTCTTCACATCCTCATCATTCCTAGCAACTGTTCTAATGTCTACAATGACAAATGAATCTTAGCAAGAAACATGCTCCAGACATCTCTGCAGAAAATTCCTTGTGCAAGAAAGAAAAACTTTATCTACATATTCGCTGTCAGGAAGTGAGACAAGCCAATCACTTTGCAACTACAAAAATGCAATGTGAAATTAACCGTTTTATAGGGATAATTAGACTAGGAAATGCAGAAACATACATAGCAATATCAATGTTCTCCAAAACGAATGCGTCACTCGTCACAAACATATGTACATAACACGTCAATTGATCACTGATAGATGTATGCAGACATCAATGTGCCGCAATAGTAGGTACTAGTGTAAGTTTTCTGCAAAAAGGATGATGTCTTTCTCATAAATTTGTTCTGTAGTTTTGTATCTAGGATGCTTAATAGTAATGAATGTCCAAAAATACAGAACATGTTAAGTCAGCTGAAATTTAAATCAGGAAAAAAATTATAATAATTACCACAGTCCAAAAAAAATTGTATGGAACTATAAAAATTGAAACGTATGGTGTAGGGGAGTAGGGGAGACCTAGAAAGACCTAGAAAGTTTTTCTGTGTGTATCTAAATTTGAAATATTAAACCCCCATGGCTAAACTGGTTACCTATCTTATACATAAACTGGACAAGAGAGTGCAGTTCGCTCTCAAAGTCTGGGGTATAGCTTCAGTCTAGAATACAAGGTGCCCACCAGGTGCCCATACAAGGGGACACCAGAATTTATTTGAAAATCACAAAGCAGAGCTGTTCTTTGCCTTGTATACTTTTTAAACAAGGTAGGTTTTACTAGTAAAGAGAAAAGGAAGAGGGCTAAGGGTAAGTTGAGCTTTGATGAAAGGGATAGTGCGCTCTTCCAAAGATTGGGATTTATATGGAGATTGGAATGCAGATTTAATAAAGGATGATTTGAAGACACATTTGATGTTCTGGTAAGAAAAATTATTTATGACCCAACAAATGGCACTGGAACCTTGGAAGAGTCTGAAAACATCTTGCGTATGTCCCATACCTATTGATAATATGCCGTACCTTCATTAGTATTTAATGTCTGCAGTCTTATTGCTTTGAAAGC
>NC_092862.1:116608317-116690599 GCF_032062135.1 Pyxicephalus adspersus
GGGGGGGGGGGGTCATGCACAATGTGTGTTAGATGAAGAGCTCCTCTGGGACTTTTTTGAGCAAAAGCTATGCAGTGCTGGACAAGGCCATAAAGTTAAGACCTGGAATGGGCAGAGAAGGCAAGTATTTTACTATGTTGTTTGCAGTAAGGGATGAAAGAAGCCAAAAGTCAAGTTTTGCATTAAATGTATTCTACCCTACATGGCCCTGTGTGTATGGATGTATTATGTGTG
Source organism: Pyxicephalus adspersus (assembly GCF_032062135.1). Lineage (NCBI taxonomy): Eukaryota > Metazoa > Chordata > Amphibia > Anura > Pyxicephalidae > Pyxicephalus > Pyxicephalus adspersus. Next base: position 116,608,552 of record NC_092862.1, read on the forward strand.
TGTATTAAATATTAGAAGTAATCACATATTTGAGTTACCAAACCATTTGTATTATTAAGTGAATAAGACCCTGTAGACTTAAACACTAGAGGTTTGTGATTCGGAGCCATGCACAGTGTTATTTTTTGTATTATTATTCTACCAGGATAGAGTCTTTGATAAACGACTGCCATAGAAAGCTTTAGAAATAATAGGCAGGCATTATGTTCCCTTAAAACAGGTATGTTATGCTGTGAATTTATTGACTGCTCTATAAACTAACAAAGACAGACTTCACCCCTCTACAAAGCTCAGATGATGTGTTAGAAATGTGGAACAAATGTATGTATATCACATGTGGTGATGGCCCGCTGTGTTTGTGGTGCAGATCTTTCGATTCCTCTCAGTATAAAATTGTGCAAGGCTGGCAAAAAAAAAACTTGTAACAATAATAGAAAAATGCATTAATTAGTAACAGCAAGCTGAAGCAGAAAAGGTGTCCCATTTCTAAAGTGCTTACAGGGTAAGGTGCTGCTGACATGATCAAGATGGGAGAGCGTAGATTAAACTGAGCTGCACCTTCTATTGTATCTGCTATACTTGGGTGGTGTCATTCAGTAAGCTCTCTGTTTTCCCTAACAGCTGCAAAGAGATGTACATTGAACTTCTCTCGCCATGCCATGAGGTACTGCTGGTGCTAAGCTCTTCACACCACTTGGGTAGAACTGTGTTTTATTGGAGACATCTTAATACTCAAACGTTTTTTAACTAACTGGGGCTTCAGTATTATCCTGGGGGAAAACACCACAGCCAAATTCTGTACAGAAATATGGACTATTCAAATAAGAAGTGACTTGAGCAAAACTTTTTTCCAGGGCAAAAAAGTGAAGACAAATGGGAAGATTAATTAGATAGACAACATATAAATTAGTCACAGTGATGTAATCTGCACAGCCTTTATGGCTTGAGATTTAGTACTGAATGTGCCTTGGGGAACTCCTGAAATGTACTGGGCTGTAGACTTCCAAACAGCAGAGTTATTTCAGCCGGGACGGCTGGATAGAAAGTAGAGAATTTGGCGTTGATTCTTTAGCATATATGCACAATGAAGATTAAATTCTGAATTTGCTCTGCAAATATTGGCCTTTAGTAATTTTCCAAGATTTATTTTTGCGTTCTACCCATATCAGCAAAGATAAAGCATGCAATAAAGTGTATTATGTTCAACTTAACAAAAACCTAAAATTCACAAAGCAGGGTACAAATGAAGGATATGGAAGGAAAAATACTCAATCAAGGGTTACCTTCATTGTAAAATGTGTATCTGAATGACCTATAGATCATTGCTAATGTCCTAAAAGCCTCACTTAAGATGATATTGCCTGCCTAAAGCAGAACTATGCAAAGAAGGAGGTTTTTTTTCGAAGGGGGGGGGGGGGGCAATCTCACACATGCGCAGTCTTTTTTTAACTATCTACCACAAGCTACGTCACCCGATCTCATGCCTGTGCAGTGCGTAATGTAGGCAGAAGGCGGGAGAAAGACAAAAAGGTGCACATTGCTTTTTCCATGCTGGGACTAATGTGGATTCCAGAATGATGCGGGACCCGGATCCAGAAAAACTGCGGAGGGATCAACAGATCTGCCAAAGTAAAGGATATGTTTTTTTTTTTTTTTTGTTTACTTCCACCTTGAAGTATATATTAGCCAAAACATTTTATCAGACAATCTCACACATGCGCAGTCTTTTTTTAACTATCTACCACAAGCTACGTCACCCGATCTCATGCCTGTGCAGTGCGTGATGTAGGCAGAAGGCGGGAGAAAGACAAAAAGAAGGAGGTGCACATTGCTTTTTCCATGCTGGGACTAATGTGGATTCCAGAATGATGCGGGACCCGGATCCAGAAAAACTGCGGGGATCTGAACTGAGGGATCAACAGATCTGCCAAAGTAAAGGATATGTTTTTTTTTTTTTTTTTGTTTACTTCCACCTTGAAGTATATATTAGCCAAAACATTTTATCAGAGAGTGATGAAAAAAAGTAAATTGTATTGTTGCCAGCAGAAGATTAGAGTAAATATTCCAAATAACACCATTATTCTACAACAATTTCCTTAAATTTCTAGAAATCCCCTGAACTTCCTGTTGCAATCTCTGGAACAGCAAAAGAAAGAACAATTTACCCATAAGGTAAAGACACATCCCTAAATTTCTAGGATTGTATGTGAGATCAAGACTAAATTGAGCTCCTGGGTGCCTAATCTCATTCATTATGTACATGAGAGTTTTTAGGCTGTAATAACATAAATTTATGAGCATTTACTGATATGCTTTAGTAAGTGGTTGTAGTGGATAATTTTCTTTTTTCGCATGCGCAGTGAGATCGGCAAACTTTTCCATTCCACATCGCCTGATCTTGCGCCTGGGTCTGGTGACATAGGAAGAAGAACAGGAAGAAGAAGAGAAGATGGCAGCGGATCCCGGGACGATGCGGGACCGGATGCAGGACACCCATGGAGGCATCGGACTGCCCTGCGGGATTGAAAGTAAATGTAATTTTTTTTTTTTTTGCAGTTTTGAGTTTAGTTCCTCCTCCCTTAACACTATTTTATAAAACATTGCGACCAAGCAGGTTCATTATTGAAGTAGGGACAGGTGATGTCCCTTCTGCAATGAAACAAACTTACCTGCTTGTTTGCAATCTTCTGTATAATGTACACAAAGTTGCACATGCACAGATCAGTGTACAATCCCAGTATTGCCGGCTGATTGGAAAGTATGAACTCTTGTACACATGTATGGGAGTGACCTTTACAATCAAGACAGAGTGCAAGATTTTACAATCAACATTCTGACCTTTCTGGGAAAGGACCAGATAAAAATGTTAATGTCAGCAAAGGAATAAGGAGTGGTGGGTTAAAAAGCTGCAATCAGACAAGTTAGTTTTTTTTATTTGGTGTCCCTTCTGCAATAACCTACCGGCTCACTATCATTCAAGTTTAGTTCCACTTGAAAAGTTCAAGCAACATGGGGAAGTTGTGGGTATGTGGGTATGAGGTCCTTACTGGGTTCACTTTATCAGCCTAACAAAGCTAAGAACAAACAATTGGACTCAGTTGGACATTCAGTTCAGTTACTCCATCAAGGTTTGTGCCAACTGACCTCTGTCAATGGGTAAATGCAGAATGCTTTTCACCACAGCATGAGACACTTTTAGGATCATTCAGAATGTATTACAGGTGTCTTTGACCTGCATTTGACATCCTTCTGAACTACATCAAGCTGCTTTTGCATTCCTGTAAATGTATATGGCGAGAAAAGTAGTCCTGTAGCAAACAAAACTTTGTTGACAAAAGTCCTAAAACCACAGATTTACAGTATAAATCAGTAAATGCAACATTCACAGATTCAGTTTCTGGGGCCTGCAATTACTAATTACACTGAATGATTTACTTGCAGTGAATGTATGGTGAATGATACATTCCCTGCTTTCCTAATATGTCCTTTACTGCCAGAGAAGGCTTTTTGCCTGTTACAACTAAGATATAACAACTACCCCAAATTCCAAGGGGCCACAAAGACACTGAGTGGGTTAAAAATTGTATATCCAGCTCATCTGGGAAGACTTACACTCACATACGGAAAAGTATAAAATATGCACACTTCCTTTAATTATACACATTTACAGTAACTATGCAAATTCCATATGAGAGAAAAATGTGCAAATATGCTAGAAAGTTCCTGCATATGCAATGAAATGTATGAAAAGCAACAAGAAATCCCTGGGTGGTTGTAAAACTTCTCCATGGACCCTCAGGGTTACTGGACCTCCAATGTTCAAATAAACAAAAACACCTATTAAAATATTAAGAAAATGATTTATTCAACAAAGACAACAAATACAAAGTAATATTATGGGATGTTTGCAATAGTATCCAAGGTTACAAGATGCATTGGGGCTCATTTACTGAAGGGTATATACATTGCAAATGGGGTGATAGTAAATTAAACAAATTATAAGCAAGATCTGCTGATTTGCTTGGTTGAACACAGATTTATCCTATATTTAAGCACAGCAAGCAATCACTATGGAAAAGGGAAAGTCTATTCCTTTAGTATACCAGCCCTGCTGTATATTTCATATCTTACTAGCAATAATATAAATAGGGGAAATAAAAAAAAAAGAAAAAGAAAAAAGTGGTGGTGGTGGTCGAAATGTACAGTCTGAGAAGCTTGTAGAGACAAAATGAGCAGAACAGTATTAAGATACTAGGATTTGTGCAATATAACCATCTAAATTGTTCATTCCCATTAATTATACTCAAGCTTTGTAAACCTGCTTTAATTTACTGCACTTATAATAATATAACATATAATAAATATAATAATTATTAACAGTGGGAATAAATAATACTGCAGTGAATATAAAATCATGACTTATCTAAAAAAAAAAATTAGGTGAGGAAATATTCACTTGGTTCGATCGCTGTAGCTGCATATATATATTTTATCAGGGTAAAAAAATCATACCTTAAAGCTGAACACCAGACATAGAGCTTTGTATTAATTTTTTTTTAATTCAGAAAAATGCACATCTGCATCATACAGCCCAACCAAGGACATTACAAAACAAACTTTAATAATAAAGCAGTGAATCTGACATTCGCTGAAACATTCCTAGGAGAATAAATTATTATTATTATCAAGTATTTATATAGTGCGGGCATAAGTCAACTAGTTGTCCCTAAAAGGAGCTCACAATCTAATGTCCCTACCATAGTCATATATCATAGTCATATATCATCTAAGGTCAATTTGGTGGGAAGCCAATTAACCTAACTGCATGTTTTGGAATATCTGCAACACAACGACCCGGTGTAAAATTGTAATTAATTCCTATATCAAAAAATGATGAGTATTTGTTAATAATGAGGTTTCTTTAAAAATATCCGTCTTGCTTCATCTGCTTTGAGGAGGAAATCATCTAAATGAATATAACAATAGTTACAAACTCACATCCTTTGGGTTGCAGAAAAGCTTTATTAATGGCACAATAGTGCCATCATGTGGTTATATATAAAATGACTATTCGGTAATTTGAATGAGGATATATTCTGTGTATAGTACATTTAGGATACTTTTTTTTAATGTACCACTGAGTACAAGTCTGCTTTTAACACAAATGTATATTGGAGAGCTAGTTTACAAACATCAAATACTATATTTTACAACCCAGGTATTAAAAGCATGCTGCAGATTTTTTTTTTCCGCTTACTACTATAGCAAGAACTTTGTAAGCAGAACTGCTGAAGTGATTATTATTTTAATTTAGAGCACCCTTCCAGCTTGGGATTCTCAGAGCCAAGGGATCACTAGGCACATCTGTACAGATCAATGTTTTATCACAGTGCAGCCATATCATATTTTTAATGGACTCATTAGGCAGGTAGAGCTGTAACAGGGAAGAAACTGACCTGTTAGTGTAAATATGCCTTTGCGAGATTAAATAACCAGAATACAGCATCAAAGAAAACTTGCATGCTGGATGCAGATTCCCACACTGCAGGTCTGGTACAAGGCATTCAAATACCTGATTAATGGAAACCATTGAAGCTAGAATAATGGAAGATGCTATTGCCTAATGAATAAGTGGGGTTAGGATAGTAGATGGATATTTTCCTACATTAAATATGCTTTTAAATCCAAATTCAAAGTGCACTTGATTTCCACAGTCCACAAGCTATATTTGATCTGCTTGGCTCTAAGTATTTTAAGACATGACAGGTCTTATTATTGTACATTTGAATTTCAGACAAACCCTGTGCTTTGTTAGACTGAAATTTAAACATATTCTCAACTCGTGACTGCCCTGCCAGGGAGTGATAGGGGAGATTTAGGCTTTAACACTGACCATGAGGTTGCAGTGTGTTTAATGCTTTCTGATGCAAGGGCACAGCTGCTTTTGGGGAGACATTACATGTAGCTTTTCCCTGCAGCAACCCCATAGAGAATTAATGGGGAAGGCAGTGAGCTGCACCAGTGCCGCCAGCTGTCTAATGTGCAGATTTACATTCCAGTCATCAGGAACCAAGCAGAATCCATCCACCACAAAGCAGGTCCAAAGCTGCTCTTGTGTTCAAAAGACCAATAAAATGGTTTCTGCTTCTGTTAAAAGTCCATTTTTGTTAACAGCTAATTTGTGTACTTGCTGAAAATGTTCTTAGCTCGAATGACTTAAAAAAATTGCAGCCATGACATTCACATACTAGAAAGCTGCAATATTACGAAATTTTTATTAGGTTATTTTTATTATGTTTAGATAGACATTTAGGAAGACAACCCAAAGCATGGACAGAGATGTATCACACTATTACAGAAAATACCTGTACACAGTCCTTTACAGCATCTTCAGGTATAATTTTATTGAAAGGTAACGATTATAAAATATTAAACATTGCTACATAAACATATTTAAACACTTTAAATCTTCTGAGTTTGTGGCAACTAGGCTTACATACATTTGCATACACAGCTTGTTATATGAGCATATTGACAAGTAGTATCCTGGTCAGAGCTATCACTTGGTTTAAAATATCCAGTAAAGCATGCAAGTATTTTTAAAATATAAACCTATTATTTATATTTAGAGTTCCAAATATCTGAACTCATCTCCATCGGCAGTTTTAATGTCGCTACCCCAAGGCATAATAAAAGGACATGGAGAGTTTAATACTTTTTACAGTTACATATTCTCCTTACCACAAGATTTCCTGGACTTTTTGTTTAACAAGTAAACAATCATACAAAAAAATAGCTTACTGAAATGTTAAAAAAAAAATAGAAAACTCCTCAAGATTTAATGAAAATGTAAAACTGTAATAATTGTGGTTGACAGGTTTAGATTTACAGAGAAACTTAGATAATCATTTTATTTCAAAATTATTTTTGCACTGTAAGTACATATATCAGTTTTAAGAGCTCCAGTAAATACATTTTGCAGGTGAAGTGACAATGTAATCCTATAACACTCTGCATGAAACCTACACTAAAGCTAGGAAATGTGCATCAATGTTCTAAATTCCTGCAATCTGTACCACATTAATATTCACCATTTTACTCCCTCTTTTTCCACCTGATTTCACATTTCCTAAGACAAAGTCTATCTACCCTTAAAAAATATGCAAGCCGTTCAGCAAATTTGACACCAAGACAAATTATGACATGAATCAGGAATTCTATTTGGTGAAATACAATATTGTTGTCCAACAATTTATTCTATTGGTTATTCTTCCCTTGCCTGTTGTGTTTCAGCAGTGTAGCATCCTATTTTTCCAAAGCCAGTTCACAAGGAAGTCAATTGACCACATCAACATGGATCTGCTTCCAAGCTAAGCTCCACAGAATAAGAGGACAGAAGATGAGCAGGATTACCAGGTTTAATCTTCTGGTTAACAAACTTAAATTTATATCAAATCTGCAACTGCTCAATGACAACTGTAACTTTAAAGTTTATCACTACACTTTGAAGTCCTGATTGTTGGGCAGTTTCCACAGCAAGTGGTGAAGAACATCAGCATTTTCACTGCACAGTTACAAACCTGTAGCTTGTCAATTAACACCTCATCCTGTTCACTGCTTATTCAGAGTAGTTGAATCTGCTACATGGTTAGACTGTAATACAGGAACTGCTATTAGAATTTAATAAAGTCTATTCTAAGACTGATCTTAGAATGCTTTCATCACCAGCAATGTTGGGACTGGGGTCTGTTAACAAAGGTACAGCTGTGTCTCAGTCTGTGTCTCATTTACAGGAATTTCTTATTTTCACACAGTCAAATAAGGAGATGAAAGTTTAGATTAAACAAGTCCAAAATATTTATGACCATAATACATTTCATTTTTTCACATTTAGTGAACGAGTTTAAAACATTTCATCGACACAACACTCTGTCATTATTAAAATATAATTTCAATAGGAAAAGAGCATTTTACAAATTAATTAATTGAAAATTATTCTTTCCGTTTCTTTTTGGCTTTGGGTTCTGTAAACTCCTGGCTTTCAGCTGGCAAATTTCTGTCCCCTCCCAGGTAAGCACCATCCTCATTACCAGCTAACACATTAGCAAGGTGTTTCTTTTTATGTTTCTTCTGCTTTGGGGTTTCTTGCTGCATTGTGAGGTCATTCAGCAGAGATTCTTGTGATGCAAAGTCTGTACCTCCATTAGTAGAGTCTAATATGGAGTCATCAATGGCGGGAGACAATTTGTGTTTTTTCTTGCGTTTCTTTTTTAGGTTTTCTACAATTCCAGATTCTGCACTCAAGTCCAACAAAGAGTTCTCGTTAAAGGCTTGCTCATGCGTCGTTCCATTCTGCAAAGTTTCATTAAGCCCTTGTTCAGAATTATCCCTATGCTTCTTTTTCTTTGACTTTTTAGGTGGTTCTTGCCCAGAAGAAACTAAAGACTCGTTCTCATCTATGCTGCCTTCTTCAACCTTGACATTGATGATGTTGTTATTGTCAATGTCAACATTATGCAAGCTATCATTATGTTTTCTCTTTTTACGTACTTTCTTAGAAATACCATCTACATTTTTCATACCATCTTCCACAGAAATATTCTCTATAGAGGCATCAACCTCTGTAAAATCACTCATTTCCTCATACTTTCGTTTTTTGGATTTTTTCTTAGGGGTTTCTTCCACGGTCATGTTTGGATCACTTGAACACTCAGGAACATTTTGTGTTTCAGGTATTACTTTTGGATCAGTGTCTGTCCCGTCTTCGGGAGCTTTCTCAGTATCAGAAGAAACTTCACAAGTTTGTTCTATAGTTGTCTGATTAATTCTTTGTAGGAAATCAGCCTCCATTCTGTATAAAGAAAAACAAAAATGTGTTATCAAGTACCACCAACTGTCATTTTAGGATTTTCCATCTTGTATCAACTAAACAGAATGTCCTTATGGATTAAAGGTTTTCACTACATTGTAGCACACAGGTTTGGGGTGGTGCAGAGTGACAGCAACCATGAAGAGAAAAAAACAACAAAAACAGAAAAACTGTAATGAACAAAGAAACTCAGTTATAAATGAGTTACCATGCCAAATACGAAATACTGTTTTACATTGCTGTCTCAATGCTCTATTTAGGAACCAGGAGAGATTCAAGGTCAAGTTTTTATTGCTATCTAATACTCCAATATAGAGATTTACTCTCACTTCCTGTTGTGCGGACATCTCAGGCAGACAAAAAAAAAAAAAAAGGCCGGGAGTTTAACCCTTCCCCTAAATTATTAAGTTAAAAAAACATTATTTCTGTCTGTGCTACTGTTGGAGAGCTCCCCTCACTTCCTGTTTGGCAGCTTTTGACAGATACTTTACTAATGTCTCCATGAAGGTATTGCATGAAGCTGCCACCATGTTAAACCACTCTCTTTCCCTGGCTTTGGATAATGTTGCTCCTGCCACCTTCCGCTACCCCCGCCCTGCCAACCCCTGACCCTGACCCTGGCACAACAATCACACTAAACAGCTACAAAAGTCTGAGCGCAAGTGGAGGAAATCTAGCCTCAGCGCTGACTTCATGGACTACAAAGCCAAGCTTTAAAGCTTTAACACAGAGCTCACTGTCACCAAACAAAATTATTTCTCCACAGTGGTTTCCTCTCAAGCCTCCAACCCACGCAACCTCTTCTCTACAACTGACTCCCTCCTAAACCCCACACCTGCTCCCCCCACAACATCCTTCTCTGCCCAAGTCATTGCCACCTACTTTAGAGATAAAATCAGACATGATGTCTCTGCCCACCGAGCCACTCCAACCATACCCACCCCTTCCACCTGTAAATCTGCCCACCGAGCCACTCCAACCATACCCACCCCTTCCACCTGTAAATCATCACTGACCTCCCTCAGCCGTTACTGTGGACGAAGTCTTAACTCTTCATTTTATATATGTCTGGAATTTGGAAGCATAAGTATGTAGCCTAAGAAGCTCTATAGACAAATATTGTGGCAAAAAGCTGGTGCTACTCTCAGATTTGAAAATCCCAATAAGACATTTTGACTGGTAGTTACACAACTTACTGCTTGTTTAGTTTTCCACGGATACAAGAGACACCGACAGCATCAGAATCTAATCGAAACACGTCAAACTCGAGGTGATCTCCAATCTTCACTCCTATATGCTGCCAACCTTCAATGGGCACCCTAACGGGCCTTGGTATAGAGGCATTGAAACAGCCATGAACCAGACAACCAATATGACTTGGGGCCACTTTATTTACAATACCCTAAAATAAAAAAAATAAGTATTATATTCAAAATGCTAATCTATGACAAAAGATGATATAAAGCTTAATTGAACGATTAAAATAAATCAGCCAAATACATTCTTAGTGGATCAAGGCAGAGAACAGAACTGTAAAAGCAGCCTTTGCTTACTTGTCCCAAGATGAAGGTTCTGGGGCTGCAATTTGGATCCTTATTTCAATGCATAAATGCAAAATATCTACCAACAACAAGCATCTGTATATCTTTTAGCACACCAGGTACAGATACATTTCCAGTCTTTTGTAGGTAAAAAGAAAAATTAGGAAAAGCAGGTCCAGATTCGACAATCAATTCAGCAATAACATTCCAAACATAAGACCTAAAATACCATTGGGTTACCTTTAGATCATTAACGAACCTGAATTCCAACAAGGAAAGAAGATTCAACATATTATAGTGAACATCTAGAAGTGTTAACTGTGCCTAAGCAGTACCCTGAAAGAAATGGAACTAAACTTCCTGGTGTGTGAATGTGCCTAAAGCCTCAGTGCCATATATCGGCAGTATGAAATTTAGGCAGACCGGACACATAGCAGCTAAGCTGTCTGCTGTCCAACCCCTTAACCATCACTAGAGAGAAACTTGGTGATTTTACTACTGTGCTGTTCAATGTCACCTCTGCTGTTGATGTTACTGCTCCTGGATGCCTACTATGCACAGCTAGGCTTGCAGAATCATTTTCAGGCAAAACCGCCTAGTTTTTGCAGTCATTTGCAACAATTTTTAAACACTTCCCATTCAAGTCTATGGAGACAGTAGAAGTGGCAAACCGACCCCAGATGCAGCATTCAGCATCCAGAAAAAGGCATGGAGATGCTGCCACATGTTAAATGAAGGATAATGAACAGACCTATTTAGTCCCATGCTAACTGTTTTTTGCAAGCATTATTCAACGGTAAAGCCGCTGAAAAAAGCTTGAAAAAACCTCAGGGTAAACAAGCCCTTTTGTGAAAGCAATCATTGCCTCTACTAAGATGGTAACCATCAGAGCGTTGTTACAGATAAACATAGTTCTGGCTAAAGATACTATGAAAGAATATGTGTAGAATTGAGGAGTAAAGAACATATTTGGGGCTTCTGAAGTTGGCCACTTTAGATGGTATTTCAAAACTAAACTTTAGACTTCAAGTCAGTAGTACCTGGTGCTTCTAATCTGCCCTTAAAAACAAAACAATCAAATAAAGACCAGCATGTAGGAGAAGGCATCCAAGTAGCTGCAAACAAATGGTTTCAATGGTTGACTGAAAGTTGGATAGAAAAGTTGCCTGTGGTGCATTTTTTGGATAGTGGGAATCATATCTGATCTCCAACTAAGATCTGAAATTGAGGCCTGCCAGCTGCATCCACCAGGTTTGCATGGTCACATTGTCCTGGGCCCAAGGAAACCTGCTCGAATTGCATTCACTTAGCATGGTTTTTGTAGGACTGCTTTAATGAACACAGTTAATTAGTACTTACGGAGTGGTGAATATGACTTGTGAGGGGAAAAAACAAAAAAACAAAACTTAGTAGATAAAGATGTAAAATCTGATGCTGCTTACCACAAGTTTCTGTCCAGGTTTTGGCTGGAAGAGGACAAAATCAGCTTGAACATTGAGGTGAATATACCCCACATCATCATGTATGTCTCCAAGCTCGCCAACTATTTTTATATTATCATAAGCCACAGGAACACCTTTCAATCTTTAAGAGAGAGCATAGAATGGTCAGTCAAAAAATATTTAATGATTGTACTAGTTATCAACTGATCAACTCCAAGCAAGAATAATGCCTTTTATATTATGTACATATAAAAAAAACATTGTAAAGGAAGAATATTAGTATAATTTTCATAAACTAGACAGTAATGTTGAACTCTGGCACTTTATGTTACACAGCCATACAGCTGCAGGGTGAGTGAGTTGCTATGATCTATTATCATATTACTAACATTTTAGCATATTCTTGTATGTTTTTATTTTTTTGTAATGCATTCAGCCATTTGGATGGAGTTGACATTTTACACTTGAAGCAGACCTAAATTTAAATGTTTTACTTTTTTGGGGGGAGGGCAACCCTTTATATAAAAACAAAAAAAGTGAAGCCTGTGCCTGCCCTTCTGTCTTTTTTACTGTGGCAATAAAGACAGAATGACAGTGCAGAGCCTCCTGGGATACTCATGTCACACATCCGAGGATGCTTCTTGCTGCTCCTTCTGCTCATGCCAGATCTTAGGCATGCGCAAAGAGCTTTTTCTTCAATGGGGGGGATAAAATTTTGTAACTCGCGCAAGATCTAAGGGGGAAGACTGAGATAAGTCCGCTTCTGGTTCTAAGGGGGAAGACTGAGATAAGTCCGCTTCTGGTTCTAAGGGGGAAGACCGAGATAAGTCCGCTTCTGGTTCTAAGGGGGAAGACCGAGATAAGTCCGCTTCTGGTTCTAAGGGGGACACAGGGATAAGCCCAGTTCTGGTTCTAAAGGGAAGACAGAGATAAGCTCCGTTCTGGTTCTAAGGGGGACACAGGGATAAGCCCGGTTCTGGTTCCAAGGGGGGACAAAGGATTAAGTCCAGTTCTGGTTCTAAGGGGGACACAGGGATGTGTCCGCTTCTGGTTCCAAGGGGTAACCCAGCAATAAGTCCGCTTCTGGTTCTATGAGAGACATATTTGGGGGGGGGGGGGGGTTGCTGGATTTGCTGTTCTAAAGAGGGGCAGACATGACACACTTCCACCCCACCCTACAAAGTAACAAGGAATCCATGATCACCTGGAACTGTACTTGAGAAGCTCTTCACCTAGTTGCTCCTGTATTCCGCTTTTCTTCTTGTTCAGGTACCGGGGGGACAGAGCCAGGGGTCTGCGATGTGTCCTTAACACCAGGCACGAGTGCTGGCTATTCACCAATTTACAAGCCTCTGAGAATGATGGCAGCAGAGGGCAGGAGAATGGCGCGCTCTGAGCTGCGGGTACTGCAGTAGAAGGCACATTTGCGCCCAATGCAGTAGAACTAGCAGCATTACCGGTATCAGCCATGCTATACCATCCACATGTCTCGGAGAAGACGGGCCGTAAGTGATGACGTATTCATCGCACATTTGTCACGTACCACCCCCCTCCCCCGCATGCTCGTTCCTGTGCGCGCCCCCGCGGCCAAATAACATGATGAGTGCGCCTGTGTAAAGCGCGTGTCTTCCAGGCTGATAGGCCGGTCACCTGACGCTAACATGACTCAGCCAATTCCCTTTTAACATCATTCACCAATCAGCAGCGGCCCCCTGTGGTGGATGGAGATATTTCAGCTCATACATAGCAATATCACATAATAAATATGGCTGTGCTTCTCTTCTCCTCATATATGCTATGTTATAATTATACTGCTGGGAACACTGTATATACTGCATACTTTCTAGAAAATAAACTGAAATAGAGTGTTTGCTTAGTTCAGCAGTATGGACAGACACATTGTAGTACTAATATAAATAAAGTGTTCCCTGGTCTTCGGCCTGTGCTGGGAAGGGCGTCTGGTATTAGGGATTTATAAATTGGCACGGGTCATTGCCTTTCTCTGCTAGTGCAATGTATGATAGAAAAGTTTATTTTAAATAAAGGCCACAAGCATTGTGTCCCAACATGTCATATTATTATTATTATTATTATTAATATTAATAAGCAGGATTTATATAGCGCCAACATATTACGCAGCGCTGTACAATAAATAGTGGTTTCTAATGACAGACAGATACAGACAGTAACACAGGAGGAGAAGAACCCTGCCTTGATTGTACCACCTTTATCACCATGTCCCCAGCATGTAATATATTATCATGAACATCCTTTATCCCAGCATGTCATATGTTGGGATATAGGATTGGGAATAAACTGTATTCATAAATTGCAAACATATGACGCAGCGCTGTACATTACATAGGGGTTGTAAATGACAGACAGATAGACAGTGACACAGGAGGAGAGGAGGACTCAAGGGAGCTTACAATCTAAGAGTTGGGGTAAATATCATCACGATCATCATGTCCCAACATGTTATAGGTTACCATCGTTATCATCAATATATTATATCCCAGCATGTCATATGTTACCATTTCTATCACTTTGTCCAAGCTATCTATATGGTCTCATCATATCTCTGACATCCCTTTCATGACATTTGGCATCCTAGACTTGAAAGGTCCATGAAGTGGGTGGTGGGCTGGGGGATCTTCTCAAAATAGGTACTTTTTGTAATGTCCTCCAAGGCAAGTCCTGAAGTGGGTTCTAAACTATTCTGTAGAATGGAGAAAGGTCCTCTGGATAAATAAACCCTGTAGAGGGAAGAGGTGTAGGAAAGGAAGACAATACTTCCGACATCCCCTTTATGATCTTTAGTAATGTTGCTCTTTGGAATTGGCCTGAACATTCAAAATTCACACCGGCTCCGTGCACTAACAATCATCAATCAATAATATTGCTTTCCTTGACAACAGACACTCCCAAGTTTTACAAAGTTGTAAATAATATAAATATTAGGCTGTAAGCCTGATTACATATCTAAGGCTACGTACACACAAGCAATAATTATCGTTGGAAACAAACCATTAACAACTGATCATCCAATAATCGTTAACAAAAAAAGTGAACGACTTGCCAACGACACTGATAAATGAGAAATGTTGCTGGAAACGAACGGCCATCCTGGTGATCGTGGATGATTCTGCGGTACACTTTCTCTGGTACATGGTATTTCCTGCATTGTTCAAACGATCATATCTAGAGTGTGTACAATATAGGTGGATTAAATTTGAACGATCGTATAGTGCACGATTCTGTACATGCGGTAACGATATAATCGTTGCAGTTCAAATATATTCCACCAATGTGTACACACTGTAGTTCAAAATAATTGTGAAATATTGTTGATCGGTCTTTAATTGTTCGCTTGCCAACGATAATTATTGCGCGTGTGTACATAGCCCAAGTGTCTGTTGTTATTCTCCACAGGGGCTCCCCACTATTTACACTAAATAAACCAAACTGTGGGTTTGTTCTTTTCTATTACAACAAAATGTTAGATGTTGGGGCCAATTCTATACAGCAACACTACCAATATCACACAGGTATGGCCTTTCCTTTCCATGATCAAGAACCTTTTCTCCTATTTCAAGGGCACCATTTACTAAGATGGCCTCTGTGAAAGGTTTGGAACCCCCTCAAATATATGGGGGGTTGCAACCTTGAAGATACCAAATATAAGGAGAATTATGCCAAATTTTACAGGCCCCCTATTCCACTCTTCAGGATTTTTTACACAATCCTCCTGCATTTTTGATTGGATCAAGGAAATCACAAAAATCCATGGAAATTTCTCCCCCCTCCCACCCCACCTAAATTAGGGACCACGCACTCCAGGGATGCCATATATATTAGAGAGTAAGCAGAATTTTATAGCATTTCCACGCTCCAGGAATTTTCCTTATGGCCTATATCAGTCTTAGTCAAAATCAACAGGGTATGTGTTAAATAATTAGAAATAATTAAAATTAGATTTTCTGCTAATCCACACTTATTATTCCCGCCTTTTTTGGGAAAAAATGCCAGTCTTAATATATTTTTTCCTATGGATAACATGGGAAGCAGCCCAGATTTTAACAGCCAGTAAAATACTACCCATGCAGTTTTTTAGGAGAACATTCCATTTTGAGAAGCAAGCTATCCCTGCACTAGATGTTGGTGCTTGTAGTCATTTTGATAATTTAACTACTTTCATGGACTGCAATGGGAGAGAACAAGAAACACACCTACAGAATGTAAATACCATGTCAGAGTTCATGATCAGTTCATGTTTCCTCTAGTCTTATTATGCATATTTTAAATTGTTAGTGAAAAGTCAGCAAAAATGCCTAAATCTGCTTTATGCTTTTTTGCCTGTAGATGGTGTTAAAACATAGGACTCCCAACTGAATTTTCAGAAGAAAAGGACAAGGTTAAACCTAATTCATATGAAAAAGAATTCACCAAAGCTAAGGTTCCCACGGTGCAGTTCCTAACCAACGGATGTGGACAATTTTTCAATCTGCATGCGGTTCTTTTTTTTGATGTTTTGTATATGATTTTGAAGAGCTGTTAATTTTCTTGTCTTGTTTTTGTTGACTCTGCAACACATTTTGTTTGCCAGAATAGTTGACGTATGTTTGCACATTCTAGTTTACAGGCCACAGTTTGGAACTTTACATTTGGATTTCATTATGATGGCTATCTGAGGACAAAGCATATATAAATCATGTAGTCCTATGCCTTTTGCAAGGAAATGTTTTGCGTTCATGGGTTAATAATAGCTTGTGGTTATTTTATATACATATACATTTTTTCCACTGGCTATGGATTTGTGTACATGTAAGAATTGTATGCCCTGTTTATGTGGTTCTTAACTATGTAAAAGAACACACGGGAATAAAGCAGTGATGGGAATATTTTATGTATATACAAACTGCCTATATAATTTACCCAAAAGATTAACCTATAAGGATTCCTAAATTTATATTTCAAATTTTATGACCTTTAAAACAAACTTGTATTAACCCAGTAAACTAACAGCTGGTGTTTAATGCACATAGATGTGCTTGAACATACTTCCTCTGTCCTTAGAGGACCAAAATCCAGGGCAAGTACTCTGTATATCTCAATATGAAGCTTTAAAACTGGAGTTCTGGTCCATCTGGTCCTATCCTGTTTGAGTTATGGAAGGGAAGCGGGCCAGAACTCTGATTGCAGAGCTGATTTTCATACTCTTGGTATGGATGCCACGATCATATTTTATAAACCTGGTGAAAAGCTTATTTTCCAAGCGTTAACTGTATGGAAAATTACCCATCATTATCCCAGAGAAGAGCTTCAGGCACGTTTGGTATCCAACACTTTCATATTGCTTGCATACCTAGTCTTTCCCTGGGCTTTGGGGTTCCTCCTGCCATCTACTAAGTTACTAGAGCACACAGCAGTGACATAAAAGCTAGCAGAAGGAATTACTGCACTCAGAGGGGGGTGACTACAGGTATCCAACTTCTACAGGTATCCATTCAGTACAGGTATCCAGCTTCCCTTCCATAATTTGAACAGGACTGGATGAGTCAAAACTCCAGTTTCAGGGCTTCAGGATGAGATGTATGAAGTGACTGCCCTGGATTTTGGTACTCCAAGGACAGAGGAAGTATATTCAGGCACATCAAGTGTGCATTGAATAGGGATGAGCGAGAATGCCTCTTGCATTCTGGCGAAAATTTCCTCGAACTTCCGATGGTTCCGCGAAATTTCGGAAGATAACAGGGGGATTCCCAGGATTCCCTGGGAATCCTCCTGTTTGCGATCCCCGGGGCACTGGAGGTTAATCAACCTATAGTGCCCCGGGGATCACACACTCTTTTCAATGAATGCAGCCACAGCTGCAATCATCGAGAAGATGCCCGGCAAACGAGAACCTCCTGACATTGTAATATAAGTATCTCCTAAAAATGAAACATTTGTTAGAGATAAAAATGTATCATTTGTAAGAGATACGTATATTACAATGTCAGGAGGTTCTCCTGTGCTGGGCATCTTCTCAATGATTGCAGCTGAGGCTGCATTCATTGAGAAGAGTGTGCAATCCCCGGGGCACTATAGGTTGATTAACCTCCAGTGCCCCGGGGATCACAAACAGGAGGACTTAGCATTGAACACCAGCTGTTAGTTTACTAACAAAACTAATTTGCTAAATGCAGATTTTTTATCCCTTAATCTTTAGGCTTCGTTGACAAGGCTGTGTCTGTACTCTATAGCGAAAAAGGTTGACCTATAGCTTTCTTTTGCATGGGGCTTTGATGTGATCATCTACTTTGTGGAACATCTCCTAAAATTTATGATTGCAGAGCGGACCTTACAGGTAAATGATGTGTTTGATTTCCTAATAGTTTATATATTTCCTTTTTTGTTTTAATATCAAACAGATATGATGGTGTCTGGTTGCATGAGTATTGTATATATCATTGATTGAGTAAATCTCATTATAAGCTGGGTAAACAAAATTATAAATGTTTTTCAAAGAGACTGCAGTATATGTTGTATCCATTTCTGGAAGTCAGTGGTTGTTTGTTACACAATTGTGTTATCATCAGCATATTCTGGTAGTTCAGGTGTGTAAGAAAATATCAGGATCATTAAGTATCATATATATCAGGATATCAGGATCATAAGTATCTTATAGGAGAGTATAAGCATACTTGTTAAATCTGCATTTGGATAAAATGAGTAGATATGATGCTAATCATACACACACTCAGATTAGTATGAATAAAACATATACCTATAACAGGGAAATATTGGTTTTAAAGTGAAAATCCCTTTTAAAAAGTCTAAACAGGTTGATTCACAGGTTAGCTGGTGAATTTATTTGATAATAAACACCACTGACTTCCAGACGTAGATACAACATATACTGTAGCCTCTTTGAAAAAACATATATCATTTTTTTTAACCAGCTTATAATGTATTTTATTTAAATGATCTGAATGAGAGACCAGCCAGAATGAACTTGGCTGAATGTAATCCGATTTTAAATAAGCATTGCACCATAAATGTATCTTTCTCAGGAGTGAGCAATACCTTTGTGTTACCCATTTATCTGTGGTTAAAATAATTAGCCCAGATGGAGACTCATAACTCTGGGAGTAATATTAACCCTTAGAAGTCTCTAGCATGTGTTTTTCTTCTTTACCTATTTATCTTGTGTTAGGAAGAAGTTAAGGTACCTAAAATGAGTTAAAAAAAATGTCCAGCTTTTTTTCTGATGATATATAGAGTATATGATATGTCCTCAGTGTCACCATGGTTCTTACTTCATACTGCTGGATTTAATGTGGTGTTTTAAGCACTGGATTTCCAGCTTCTCTAGGCTTTTGGCAGACTTTTCGAATAAAACTTACAAATGTTGCCAAACATGCAAAATATGTCTGACTAAATCCAGCTAATAAGAAACAGGAACAAATGGTATTTCCCATATACTTTGCTGCTAAACATGTATTTCAGGACAAAATAACTTTGTGAGTCTTAAAATGACATTTACCAAAATTCCAGCTTGTTTTTTTTTTACAAAATATCAAACTGTAGATGGTACTGATGTCTAAGTCAAGTTATGAGACTTTGCATTTTGAATATAAGCAGTTGAATAATTACAATTATATATATGATCATGCTATACAGCAGCGGTCGCCAACGGGTTGTCCAGGAGAAAATTTTGGTGGTCTGTGGCTCTGGCTGGTGTACCCCCCAGTGGGGTCAGGAGATGGACCCCGATCTAGGGGGTGCACCGGCCAGAACTGTGGACCATGTCTCCCGTACAGATCACAGGCTCAGGGTGGTGGGCAGGTTGTGTCTCTGGACAGGCTCAGACCTGCGATGGGAGAGTGGGCAGGTTCTGGCATCATGACGTCACTATGGGAGATGTTTCTTCCCCTTTGATTGACACATGGCTCCCTGTATATGTCCGGTCCGGAGCCCGTAAGTTTAGTGGTCCGTAGGTCAGAAAAGGTTGGCGACCACTGTTATACAGAATGTTTTCCAGAATTAGCGATGCTATATGACCATTGTTTAGAAGCCTCTAGGGCAGCCTTACTCCTTACAACCTTTTTATCCATGAGGAACATTGAAAATAATTTCTAGGTGTTATTATATAATAAATTGGAAAATGTTGTTTTCATTGGTTGCCAATTGGAAGAATGCCCCCAATACAATAGAAGTCAGAACATCGCCTTTACTGACATTAAAATGTCCTTGGTTTCATGCAGTGGTTTCGGCCCTGGAATTAGACAGCAACCACCTTATGGGAGATATCTCATTGAAAGCTTGTGGAACCCCACTTGAGAAAAGCTGTTTGAGCAGGAAGATATAGTAAGAAACTGAACAATATTAAAGGGTAAAAGGACAAACTGTTTTATATCTGCTGTCAGTTTGAAAGCAAAGGAAAAGCACATATATTAGTCAAGAATGCTTTAGTTTGGTCATCCAGAGCAAAGGTGGAAAGATAAAATAAACCTTATAATAAAGAAAATATGGGGATTTCCAATGCCGATGCCCTTCTGTGAATTATTGTTTTCCTTCTAGAACTGAAGAATCAGCTTTGATAGGCTGCAAAAAATCTTTAGTACTACAAAAACAAGTCCGGTGAATGTGACTTACTACTACTAGATATATACAGATAGGTGTGGGTGCCTATGGATGAAATTCCCACTCCCTGTGACCCCCCACAGTGATATAACACATACATGCAGTGACTAAACATACAGATTAACACACACAATAAACACACATTTTAACACACACAGGGCCTGATTTATTACAGCTCTCCAAGATTGGAAAAGACTATTATGTGAGATCCTGGGTGATCCAGCAAATCTGTAAATGATCTGGTCCAGGACTTGAAATATTTGCCAACTAATACCAAATGATTTTTTAATGAAATTTGTTCCGGGTTTTCTGGATCACTCAGGTTGTCACATGATAGTCTATCCTCTATAGTCTTGGAGAGCTTTAATAAATCATTAAATCATACTTTATATTAAATACACACCTTCCCTTTCTGGAACTCTCTCCGGAACCCTGTAACTCAGGCAGCTTATCTCCAGTTCTGTGTTTCCTCCTCCTATATCACCCTCTTTCTCTCTCCTCAAGCCTGTGGAGCACAGGTCCCAGGTCTTCCCAGTTCGGTTTAGTATTTGACACTTAGCCCTATCTTCCCACTTTATGCTCCTGATGGCAGGGAAAAATCCAAAAGGTGATGCCAAAAAAATATTTGGCAGCCATCTCCCTCCCTCAACTGTGCTGTGCTGGAAAGTTATATCCCTGCTAAAAAATGTATCAATTCACCACAATCTCATAAAATGAAAATGGTAGTATATTTTAGGTTTTTAATACAGGAAACATCTAATAATCTGCCAGTCATGCCAATCAAGGTGTTTCTTGCTCACCCAATAGTGGTGGAAGGCTTGACAAACAAAAGGGAGGACCAGGAAGAACACAGTCTGCCAAATATAGGTGGAAGGAATGAATATTTGCAGAAGGTATGTAATTCCATAATAATATTTCATCAGTGCAATGAAAAGCTTTGAGAGTCTTCAGTATACAGAGGACTAATTTGGATAAATTTGTGAATGCCCATCCAGCATTCCCAAGGTTTCCAGATGCACCACAATAATACCTGGGCAAAAATATTCCAATCACAAGCTTCAGTTTTATGTTTGACTGGAATTCAGTTCGTGTTTAATCTGCCCTTTAACTATAATGTATTCCTTTGGATGCCTGCATGCATTTTCAGCACAGCTAGCAGTTTTCGAAATATTGTGAAAACATTCCTATCCTACAAGAATGACTCTTCCATAGACCTTGTGCTTTACTTTCACATTTGCATTCATCAGCTGTAATCTTTGCCAGACTGAGTCAGGCTGACCTGTTGAAATTCCCCCAAACAACATTTTGTATGAAGAAAGAAGACAATTCATGTGGAAACAAAACCTTAATCCAGTACAGGAAGTGTATGGGATGGAAAGGAGTTAATGGCAAAGATTGTTACATGAAAGCTGCTTAAGTGCTCATTATAATGGCAGCTTTGTTTAACTTTCACATGTCCCAGTGACCACAGAATTCTCTAAAGGACAAGAAATGAAACAATATAATTTTGTATTCATGTGAAACATGTTACAGGAAAGGCCAATCCACGCCTTACGGGAAATCAACAATGGTTATCTATGTCTATCTATCTATCTATCTATCTATCTATCTATCTATCTGACTTTTAAGAAATCCATTCCAGGTTTGCTGGATCACCCAGCTTCACTGATGAAAGTGTATCCTCTCCAGCCTTGGAGAGCTTTAATAAATCAGGCTCATAGAATCTTCTGCTTCTTGTTCTCATTTAAAATTGCCTTCCATATTGATCTTGCATTCTAAACTGAATCTCTGGAAGTGATGGAAGACAGATATCTTTCAGGCGGTCCCTGATCACTTTTAGATTGACCATCCAGAAAACAATCCAAGAACAAATCCCTACAAATATAGAAGAATAATAATCACTAAAATCCCACAGCTCTTGTCCTGAAATATTGGTGGTTGCCTTTT
The DNA here is from genome assembly GCF_032062135.1 of Pyxicephalus adspersus. NCBI lineage: Eukaryota > Metazoa > Chordata > Amphibia > Anura > Pyxicephalidae > Pyxicephalus > Pyxicephalus adspersus. The sequence continues at coordinate 116,630,979 of NC_092862.1, forward strand.
TGGCACCTATGAAATATTACTTTATATCACTCAGCCATGCCATCCATTAGGAGCAGGTGGCACATGAACAATTGTTACAGTCAATCTTTGGAACTCTTATTCATCTCCATACCTAATACAGACACATGCAACAGAGACACAGGGGAGATCCATACCTTCATCCTGCTGATGTCACTAAAACTGACTAACAAAAATGAAAGTAAATCCTTATGAGGGACAACTGGCAGGCTCCTAGCCTTGGTAGTCCAAAATGCTAGAAGCATTACAACTATTCCAGATACTGAACATTACACAATATCTGAAACTTAACAGCATTTGACTCTTATTAAAAAATCAATATACACAACCTCTCTCTATTCTTAAGACATTTCCCCACCAGTATTACGCTATAGAGTGTCTTGAAAGATCATGAAAGCTAGTAAAGAAGATAGGAAAAGCAGATAAGCTAAACAGAAATCCAACCTTTTAAATAATTTTCTTTTATCTTCCAATAGATACGGGGCTTTGCAAGTTAGTTATCCTAATTACTCATTGCTAAAAAAAAAACCAATTTGGGTCTTAAGTAGTCTTGGAATAATAACTAACCTTAGTCAACAGATTTACAGAAAAGACTCAAGTTCTTATTTCAGGTGCTATGTGCTGTATAGTAATGTTTCCTTGACTAAGTTTTTTTATTAGATTCCCAAAGTGTATTGTAGTATTGATTCAAATGAATGTAAGCATGGGAACTGCATATCTGGTGTTTTCTAAAGGCCCATAATACATTTTCACTCTGGTCCCTGCATGGTGCCATTGCCTGTAATTATGGTATTTAGTATTTGACTTGTTTTTATTTCATATGTTTTTATTTAAAGTTTGTAATACTATTATACATGAAGGACATATTTGACAGTTACAGGGTTAGATACAAACTAATCAACATAATAAAAAGAAAATTAAACTGTTACTGTATGTATATAAGTGTTTAAAAGTATAAGCTAGAGCACACTTCAGTGACTTTAGAACTTTTGGAACACCTATATATCCACTTTCCATGTACAAACGCCTATTCAGAGTTTATAAATAGGAGTGAGGAAGAGAACGATAGAACACCAAACCAATGGTGATTGTGAATTAATCTAGTAAAAGATTCCAAATTTGCTCGGTCTTGTGATGACATGTTAAAGTAGTTGGGACCAAGAAGAAAGAATATGAAAGTACTGAAAACCAATTAATCTGATGAAGTGTTTTCCTTACTGTTGAGTTTGAAACCAAATTATGCAACTGGAAGTGATGATTATCACAATAAAACACGTTGAATAATTATGTTCTGTTCTCTGAATTATGTCAACATTTTTATCTATAGTCAAGGATTACCCTTACGATGGTTGTAATAAATAATACCAGGCCAGTAAGCTTGAGAAAATGTGCCAAAAAGGGAGCTAAAATAAATGAAAACATCTGGCATTGGTCAGACTTCTTACCATATTCTTTTTGTTTGTTCAGACAAAAGTGTAGATTTATGATTTTGGAATATACTTCTATCCTGTGAAACCTCATCTTTAGAATTTCCTAGGGCTTCCTGTTTTTCTGCAGGCCATCTGTGAGTTCACTGGCTGTACAACACACTAAAGCTGCAGACAGGCAGACAGCCAGGCATGTGTCTGGAACGTAGTTAAGAATTGTACAGATACCTGCACAGCCCCCTTCACAACACTGCAGGGGCAGGACAGTCATTGAGTTGGCTTTTTCCCATTCTGACCTCACATTCAGTTTATCTACGTGTCACCAAATGATCTACATTGCTTTGATGCTAAATCAAATTCAAACTATTTCTATGCAAAATTCATGCAATATTGGAAATTTAAAGTGGAACTGAACTATGGAATATGGCTCAAAAAGCCAGGCAAAGAACTTGTTAGCAGTACTATCAATGGTCTTCCTGCAGCTGAGCTTTCCCTATTACTGGCTTACCAAGTCTTGTTTGGCACTGCTTTTTTATTGACATCTTGTTAGGGGCAAGGCTTTGCTTCCTCGTGTTGGAGTCTCCAGCAAAGAGAACAGTGAGTGGCACAGAAGGGACATCGCCAAATCCCATTCCAAAGCCTCCTGAGTCTATCAGACCTTACACATCAAGTAAGCAGCTAATAGATTGTAGGCAAAGTAATGCCAAGGCAGCTTTAAATAGCAAGAACTGTTTTACTCTTTTTGAGGAGGATTTCCAAAAAAAAGGTTGGTGTAAATAGTAATTTAGATAAGTACAGGGCAGAAGCCGCCAGCACCTAAAACTACATAAACAATCACCATAATGTCTGTGCTTACTTTGAGTTCTCAATAGGCATTTGACTACCATCATGCCTACTTGAAAGCATAAACCCTAACCAACAGTACAAGTACAAAGTAACAACCACTTATCAAGCTTTGACGAACCAGGAGATGAGGGACCTAGTCTGTTGGCTAAATAATTTTAAGGGCATCTAAAAGTCAGGGTAGCCTTCACTAAAGCTCACTGTCTAAATGGCAAAAATTGAGTGTTTGAGTGGCAACCACAAGTAAGGCTACACTAGAATGGTCCTTGATGGGCACCATGTTCCAGGGGACCTAAGATAAATGCCCGTTTGTAGTAACTTGGTAACTGCTTTGACTTTCTTTCACTAGATCAGTGTTTCTTGACCTTTTTAGCATGGGGGAAACCTGGACATAACTTTCAGGTGATCAAGGAACCCCTCCTATATGCATACTACATGCATATATGCTCATAGTATGGTAATGTGGTGGTCAATAGGCTGAATGCTTCCTACGTTACTAGACATTGGGAAAAATGTTATCCTTACAGATAGCCAAGGATCAAAGATCATTGATATCTTTTAAACTCTCCTAAGAGTCAGAAACTACTCATTGTTCAGGAACTCCTAGCATCCTCTGGAGGAACTCTGGTTGAGAAACACTTCAGTAAAAAGTTACTTGCAAACAAAAAAGCCAGTTGATAGTTTCCCCGTGCTCATAGTTAATTACGTTGCCTTGTGCATAATACGTACATATTTCCTATGCACTCATGTAAGTTGAATGTGTATTGTATGGTTAAATGTATTGTCCTGTCCAGTCTTGTGAGCCAGTTAGGACACATGTCCGTCCCTGGGGTCTAGTGGATAATGTACTGCCAAGCCCTAAAGGTCAGTCAGCAGCCAGCGGGTTCTCCAGCATGCCAGTGTTTACCCAACAGTAAATTTTCAATTTGGGGTAGACTTAGTCTTTAAAACACTCTGTTCAGAAATTAAACATGTTTCTAAATGCATGCCTGTCTTTAGTATACCAAGAACTAACCCAGTACTTAAAAAGATACCACAAAATAACCACATCCTTGCATCTAGTTTGGAGCATTGTTGATCGAGGTTAGTTCAGTAATAGTTCCAATATTTTTCCAAATTCCCCTCTGGCACATTTCCTCTGAATTAGAAAAAGCAGATGTGCTGAATTATAGGTATTGAAGTTTTATATTAACAATGAAGAAAACTGGTTCTTATTCCCAGTGTTTTAGAATTGTAAATGTCACCTCTATTGCTATGTCATCATTAGCAATATTGGGATTAATAATACACAGCACTATTTGTTCCCAGAACCACAAAACAAGTGTCTGTTGTATGCAACATAGACAATGGTGTAACATCCTTGTTGTAGGTGGCTGCATAGGGTCCATATTGAGTTACCTACAATGACAGAGAGATCATAGTAGGGAGCAATTTTGTTGCATAGCTTATGTAGACTTCTGTGATCACATTACAACATGGGACCCAATAAAATTTTCCTTTTTTTTCTTTACTGTATCAAACTATGCAAAGCTTTGGTTTTGTGTGTACTAAGGCAATATTTTACCATACCAATGGGTCTCTACAGCTGTCCATCGCCCAAGCAAAGCTCTTTGGCTAAGAATGAATGAGCTAGTTATACTTGGCCTCACTGATTACATGAATAAGACTAAAAACTTGCATTCCAGTAAATGTGAGTTGGTAAATCAGCAAAATAAGACATTATGGCTTTGAAACTCTTCTTCTTTTGGTTTATGGCTTAGACTAAAGATTTGGCAGAAGAGCACCAGTGTAAGAAAACTGATACTGTTTCAGTATACTGTGATCCAAGATTTTCATCAGTCATCATCAGTCATTTGTGGAACAGCCAAGAATAGGGGTGAGCAAAGTGATTTTGACTGCATTAATTTTGCTGTCAGCTATTTCAGTGCAAAACCTCAATCTTTGTTCATTTTATTTGTGTTTTTTTTTTTCTTCAATGTATTGTTTGATCGTTGTTTGTGTATGTTTGTTTTCTTACTTTCAATCAATTTTTATTAAAGTATAACAATAGGGAGTTGGAACAAAAAAGAAACAAAAAAGGAGAAGGAAACATCCCATACCAGTGCAACACATTTGATAAATAACATAATCACAGGCTAGACAAAAATCAAGAGTCCTAGTTCACTGATTTCGATTTGTCATTGGGAAATAGTGTTCAGGCAGCTGAGTCAAAGGAGGTGAATTGTTACACACTCCCCCTTCAAGTATTGGGTAAGGCTTGGAGGGGGGATAAGACTAACACAGAACCCTTTTTAGGCACAAGGACAGAAAGAGGCTTTTATAAGTCCTACGGAACCATTAAAAGCTGGTTTCATGAAATATCATGAAAGCCCACCATTGTAACCAATTGACTCCAATGTATTATGTACCAATTGTCAAATTTAGGTACACTTTCCTAATTTTTTTACATGTCAGAAAAAGAGAACTTTTTCACTTATCCTCAGTCATAAGAAAACCAACCAGACCTAAAATGGCTGGCATACAGGCAAGAAATAAAACAATACCCCTCTCATCTTCCCTGCTATTTGTGTTCTTAACTTTGTACAAAAAATATTTCTTTTAATTTCCTTTTTGCATTCAGGAACACCCAAACACATTGCCAGTTAATAGCAAATGGTTTTAAGAAATTCATTCTCCAGAGACTTGGAGAGTTTTAATAAATCAGGCCCATTATAACGAGGTTATGAAAAATGGGACCAAAGGGTCTTTTTCCCCCACTATTGGTGAGAAACATAGTATAGAATTCTTCAAACAGAATTTTTTTGCATATGTTATTGCCTATACATTTGCAAGAAAGGATTTATTCTTTATTATATTCCAGACCTTGACCTGAGGTTCTCCTTCCATTGGATCCCTGTACAATCACTAAAGATCCTCTAAGTACAGACATGTGGCCTCAAAGCTTTTTTTGGACAAGGATGCAATGGGAGCTCCCCTTAGTGTACCACCTTTACAACAGAGTCTCTCCTTCACAACAGGAGCCCCCTTTTACCCCAGAGTCCTCTTCTTTACATCAGAATCCTTTATTCACATTAGCAGATTTCTGTCAGTGCTCAATCACCCTGCGTGTAGCCTCATTAGCTCACCAACAAGTGTAACTTCACCAGTTGCCCACTGCTGTAACAAGGAGATCTTCTACCACTGTATTCCTTTGCCAGGTTCTTACAGATATCATCTAATGCAAAGCCGGAAAGATGAGTCAATGGTGGAAGATCTCTCCTTCTGGCTCTTTGTGCAACAGAGAGCAGTCAGAACAAGGTAATGAAAAGGCCCCCTACAGGTTCATTGGAGTAAGTGGCCCCGTCTCAATCAAGACCTGTTAGACCCCTGTTCCCACTCCACTGAAGCAATGAAAAGCATTACTTTTTGCCCCAGTAACCCTCAATTCATAGAAGCCATGGTTTCCATTCAGTGCACTGATGATAGTCAATAATCTGAAACAGCTGCATGGAGTTGGGAATAAATGGATCTACATGTATTATACAACCAATATTTTTGGATGTTCAGTTGGCCACAGGAAAAGAAAATAATTATTTGCTTTGCTGTGGAATAAATATTTTTGCTCATGATGAATGTGAGAACTGCAAATAACATGCTTAACTAGATTCTATTGTGTTGTCCTATGCTCTAACAAAAGTTCTTCATTTGGCATAAAAATCACAAAGTAACCACAAGTACGAAATCATTTCAGTAATGTCTTCAATATCTGTTGCTGAAAATTCAGACTGAATGCAAGGCCCTGTCACCAGAAAACTAAGAATTTGGGAAGCAGGCAATGTCAGGGTTCTTCTCTATTCCCCATTTGGCGCTGACTGATTGCAAAACAATACTTGTTTATTTGGGGATACTATTTTTTTCTGTTTTGGCTGTTCCCATGCTATCTTCATCTTCACAATTCTGTTGAAAGCAGTGTAAGTTTTTTATGCTACAGAAAAAGTACATTAGCTCACAGCTGGGACCTGAGCCTGTAATAAGCAATTCATGTATTTTCTGTCCTTCTGACCTCAGCGGCCTTTTCCATCCTAAAAAGAAAGTGAATTTTCTGAGTCTCAAGCCCTGATCTAAATGAATTATAATAAAGTAAACTGATATTGCAAAATATACTGCCGATAAGAAGAACGCTGTGCATTTAGATTAAGCTATCCCTCGAGGAAGAAGACAGGATTTCAAAAGAAAAATAGTAACACTACTTGATAGTAATTTCCTGTCTCCATGCTGTATTTGCTTTGCATTTTTCAGTGGAAATGTTTGCATTTATGTTGAGTCCAAGATTTTTTAAAAATTCCCTTTGGCATTTTGCCTTTTTATACGTTTATGTTAAGGTTAGAAATAGTTCTTAATAAACCAACATCATTTTCACATGGAAATACTTTCCATAGCTAAAAGGGACAGGCCACCAAAACCAACATATTATATGAATGTTGGCTGTGTTTTTATGATCAGATTCTCCTTTGGTATACAGTTCTGATTTCTGTGTTAGTATCTTACTGCTCATGTTCTGTTTTGTTAATTATTGATAATGGGGATCCTTTTAATGGCTTCACTAGGTTATTAAATTGAGAATTCACTTTCATCACTAACGCTCACAAGGGATTAAAGGGTGATTCAATCTTCCAACATTATTAGGTGATCTCTTTCAACATATGTCATTAGTAATGGTTTATTAAAAATATATATTTACACTCGAGCATACACTGGGGCAATGAAAATCAGAGGTGTGTTCAAATGAGAAGGCAGCCCTCCATTGTCTTTTTTTAATGTTCACATAAAAAAAATGAAGGGACTCCTAAAATAGCGCAATTTACAAACAAATTAAATATTTTTAGCCAGGTAAATACAAAATACTGTTTATTAAAATTTCATATTTGACATTTCTAGGCAACAGGTGAATCTATAGGTTTTTTTTTTTTTTTTTTATTTCTTATCAGGTTATTCATTTCTACTTTGCAGATTGCAAATTTTTTATTGTTAAGAGTGTGAAGACTAGGGTTTGGAGGGTATTTAGCAGTGTTTTCCCCCATACCGCCTGGGCAAAAAAGAGAAAGGATGAAGAAAAGGCTGCAGGTAATTGTATGACTGTAGATGTGCGGTTCTTTACTTGGGATCCAGGTCCAGAGTGTCTTGTAAGGAATGGGTGGGCCAAACACCTCAACCCTCCAGGCCTGGAAATGGATATGGCACTGGAGCACCTGGCTGAGCATGATAAAAGGAAATGGATTGCTTTTTCAAGGGAGTTGTTGTTTGAGCCTGTGTGCTGGAAGGTTGGAAGAAAACTGTATTCTGACATGAAAAAACACTAGCTCAGGACAAGGGGAGTTAGAAGTTGCTCAGGGAAGTCAGGGATGTTTCATCAAATGGGAGGTCAATCAGCCACAGTTCTAAGAGCTCCTAGTAACCTCTGAAGGAACCCTGGATAAGTGTGATTGCCTTAGACCAGGGGTGTCAAACTCTGGCCCAATGGCCAAATCTGCCCCACAACATCCTTTTTTTGGCGTGGCCCATATTGGACTGTTTTATAGATGCAGGGAATTGTGGTAGTGGTGTTATTTCAGTGAAGAGGGAGTTCCAGCCACTAATAACATTATGCCCCACATTGGACTGTTTTCTTGGTGCAGGGAATTGTAGTAGCAGTGCTATTTCAGTTTCAAGACTGGCCCCGCTTCTTCTTCTAAGTATTTTTGATTTTGGCCCACTGTGAATTTGAGTTTGACACCCCTGCCTTAGACTATGATAGGAACATTAGATTGTGAGCACCTTAAAGGGACAGGTAATGACATGAATATGGGCACTGTAATATGTTAGATATATACATATACATGTTAATAATATATTATTCTAAATTATGCATATTGGAAATATTAAAGAATCATCAACTAAGTGGTTTTGTGTTTGTTTTTGTATTTTCTTGTCTAAAGATATTGTTCAATATGGCACAAATGTAAAGTAGTGTACTATTCAGAACATTTCCCTTCACTTTCTATCCAGCAACCTCTTTACCTTTTCTACTGAATCCAGGTAAGTGATTCAAAAAGATTAAAAAAGCAAGAAAATCCAAATAATAGATAACATGACATAAACTGCCTTTGTTTCTTCAGTTTGACTTTTCAACTGAAACCTGGCAAACCCCAGAAAACCACAAGATGATACACACCACTTAAAATATTGTGTAATAAAATGTGTAGACCACAAATAACAATGACTTCATGAAATGTTTCATGTACTATGTTGTGAACTGAGTTTTAAAGGCTTAGTAGTATGCTATTGTTAAATTGTTTTGTGACCCAAATTGTAAACCCTTCAAAAATATCTTGCTCTTCTCAATTACTTTTAGTATGTTGTCTCATGAAAAACACTACGCTTTGGGGTCCATTTATAAAGAAGTGAATCTGACATTCAATGGTAGAAAATCAGTTACTAACATTGGAACACATGGAAAGGTGTCAATCCCTCTGTGAACCTGGTCCAATCAGTCCCACGCCGGCCTGTCTTCTTCTTCTTCCCGCTGCTGTCTGGACACTGTAAATTTAGAAACAAAAAAACTGCACTTACTGTGCATGCAGCAAAGTCAATTCTGCCCAATCTTAATGAAAGGTCTGCTTAAAAGATCTGAACATCTGAGAATGTTTACGTGACTGTAGAAATAACCTGCATTACAGCCAGTGTGAATCTAGACTAATAGTTTGCGCCCTACTTTTAAAGTAAGTAGGCCTTACAGATTTTAGGCCTCACTAAATATGTTTTAGTCTGGGTGGAGAAATATTAGGCTAGATTGCTGAGTGTAAAAATTCAGAGCCTGATTTATTAAAATTCTCCAAGCCTGGAGAGCATACACTTTTATCAGTTAAACTGGGTGATCCAGCAAAGCTAGAATTGATCTGGTCCAGGATTAAAATATTTGCTAACAAATAGGAAAATACTTTTATGTAATTTATTCCAGGTTTGCTGGATCACGCAGTTTCACTGATGAAAGTGTATCCTCTCTAGGCCCACAGGCTCTATTCTTTGGGTTTATGTCGGAGAATAAAGTTGTCTCTGCTTTGGATAGCTAAAATGATCACATGCATGTTGGGACAAATTCTAGCCACTGGTTTCATTTTCAACAGGGAACAAGACGTATTATGTGACTTGACATTTTCAAGTTGTTGGTTTGAGAAATAACACAAAGCTTTTTGTCACTAATACAATAAAACAGTATGTGAGCGTACTTGGAATGTTACTAACACATCTAAGTCACATATTATCACTTCTAAAAGAAAAAATATTTTTTTCCAGAAAGCAGTGAACATGGTCTTCTTATAATGATGGATTCCTGATGAGAACAAAAGTCTTTGAGATTTTTGGAAAACATTACTTTTACCATCTTTAAGAAATCCTCAAGGGATGTTTAAATGAAAAGCATAGAGGTCTCTGGTGTGCAGCAGATACATACACTGACACATTAGAACTGCTGAGGTATATTATCCTTTGTAAAGTGTTTGCTATATAACTTAAATCTTATCGTCTGTTTAATGTGTAGTAGTTATCTATACAATTCTGTTTATAGTCTGCTAGGGTGATATAAATGAAAGTTGCAAAGGCAAAATACACAAATAAAAGGTATATATGTTTATTGTTGCATAAACAAACACATTAATATATCTGTTATGGCCTTTATTACCTTCCAGTAGACTCTGAAATGCTAATATGTGACTTTACCATGGAAGGGACCACCCAATCAACCCAAATCTGCCTCAACTCTTGCATGTTTCTTTCTGTACCTCACAAATATTGAGTTAGCCCATCACTCCCATCAAAAGCCATAAAAAGTAATAAAGGTTGTAAAGCAACTTCCTAGATTAAGCTGGTAATTGCACATTAATGTTGCCCCCACTTGGGGGCTATTTGGCCCATCTAGAAGATGAAGTATGTATTATATACATATTAATGTATGTAATATATACATCTTAAAACTCTAGCTGAACTCTTTGGGCCTGATTTATTAAAGCTCATCCAAGGCTGGATAGGGTACAATTTCATCAGTAAACCTAGGTGGTCCAGGTTTGCTGGATCACCCAGCTTTACTGACAAAAGTGTATCTTCTCCAGTCTTGGAGAGCTTTAATAAATCAGGCCCTTTAATTCTACACTAAAAAAAAAGCTTTAAACAAATTAGTTAGGGTTGCCTACGATTTTATTAACACATTTCTGGGTTAGGGTTATATAAAAATTAGTTTAGGTTTTTATTAGTTGTACATAGGACTGCAATTGTAAAAAGTTGTCATGTAATACTGTTAACATGTGACATTGAAATGCACTTTTAATAAACACTGATCTGTGAAGGGGTAGGGTGGATTAGGTCAAATTGGTGTAGAGGGGGAAGAAGGCTAAGGCATAGTTAAATAAAGTACACTTAACCTTTATTAGGGGGGCTAATATGTTGTTGTTTTTTTGTTTGTTTTGCTTAATTTACACTCAATAGCAATGTGCAAATAAATAGTAAATGAATGGAGAGCAGTACTGGACCTGACAGCTCAGTTCTGCAGGTTAGACAGGGAGAATGCAGCTCACCCTGGGTGATCACTGAAGGTCCATGACAGACGTCAGCTGTGCACAATGAGCTCCTGATACAGAAGGCTGACACTTCAGTGCTCCTGGTTACACAGGAAAAACCACAATGGCCCAGTTTAATCTGCAGGACTGAACTATCAGTTTGACAGCTCAGACTGCAGAGGGTAAGGGGGCTGCCCCAGCTGTACCACCCAGAGCATGACAAGCTGGTGCTTTTGAGTAGACCAGGCCATGGTGCTCTTTCAGTATGACCTCAAGTGTCAGATGAGCAATTTTCTTGTTTTATATATACCGGTGTATATATATATATATATATATATATATATATATATATATATATACCTGTATATCTTTACAAAAGCACAGAAAGATAAAATATATTTCCTTAATTTGAATCAGAAAGTAGTGATTTTTCTAGTCTGTGACTTGTCAAACATTACTGTTGAAAAGTACATTTTAAAGCCAAGTAATTCTTCATAGAAGAATCAGAGCATAATGGCCCATAGAGAGATGAAACCTAGAGATACATAAATTACCTGCATGACCCACAGCTAAGACTGCTGATGTGTTTATCTGGAAAGCCGTCACACTGTGCTTACTGGAAATCTACTGTGCTACAAAAATTATATTTATTTATCCAAACTCTCTAAATGTGTATTCTTGTTATTTCATGTTTTAAAGATTTTAATGAACTGGTATTTTGTTTTCTGACAGTGAGATGGAAATTACTATTTATTTTAGTTTGATAGCTTTATTAGTTTTTTTCATTATTTACTTTATACACCAGTGTTTCTTGACCTTTTAAACATTGAAACCACTTGACATAACTTTCATGTCTTCAGGGAACCCCTGCCATATTTACCATATCCACATCTTACAATGCATTGACTTACTGGTCATTGCGAAGAATGCCTTCTAATTTGCTGACCAGTGGGAAGGCTGCCACCTCTACAGATAGCCAAAAAGATCATTGGGGTCAGTGGTAACTGACCTGAGAGTCTCAAATTTCCCATTGTTCAAGGAACCCCTAGCAACCTCGGGAGGAACACTAGGGTTCCACTGAACCCTGGCTGAGAAACACTGTTGAACTAACAAGGTAGCACGAGACTTGGATCTCTATTGTAACAAATAGCAATAGTTGTAAAACGTATATATCTCCTGTACCTTTCCAAAATAAAAAATAAACAGAAGCGAACATCATGATGTGGCATTCCGCTAGGAGATTCAGCGGCACAATGACAAGCATGCAGTAACACCTGGATGCCATACCTTTTGTTCAGACTGTGCAGAGACACAAATGGAATGGCATCCTAAAACACAGACCCTCCAGGTCTACGCACAGTAGTGAAAGAATAATGGTAAATCCAGATCTGTAAATATGTTTGTACAGACTACAGACTGGGAAATAAAGTTGTGAGTTATTAGGGAAGATTGCCCAATCGTATAGAGGAGTTTGAATAAATAGCCTTCTCAATCTTCTTATTGTGTTGGGAGGAATGGGTACAAGAAATTGTTATGTTTGCCCACCTTAATCCCTTGTCCAGTCAGGGCGCGCCTTTTTGTCACTAGGCTGCTTGGGTGGACTTTAGCTTTGGAGGCAGAGCTCAGCCCAAAATTTGAAGACTGAAGTTTTTATTTTTGATGTGTATGCTGATGTATTAAAGCCCATATCCCAGCAAAATCTAATGCCCACCCCTTCTTCCTACACCCTTTTGCTTTTTAATTTTCTTTACCTTATGAATTAATTTGTATTCATGTGAGTCTGCTGCCCAGGTCCCTCGACTGTGACTTTTCTAGGTGCAAAGGACCTCTAATACATTGCTGCAGATATAACCATACTGGCAATTCCCTGCCTGTCTCCTTTTGCCGTAATCTTCTTCATTTACAATGGACCCAATTCCTGATAGCCAATAGGAAGTGTCCTCTTCACACAAATATCTAAAGAAGGACCTCACCGGAAGCAAACAGGGTAAAGGAAAAGATTAAGGGCTAAAAAACAAGTGATCATTGCTTTAGATGAGTAAAGATAGGTTTTATGTTTCTAAGTAGTCCATGCAATCAGCGGGTTGGAAGGAGGTGTGGATGGGGGTGCACCTTTAAAGCACTCACTGGTATACCAGCTGCTTACTTACCTTTGGGTTTCAATTAAGACCTGCCAAACTAAGGCCTACATTTGCAATATTTATTCCCAGAGAAAAAGAGAGATGGACTTCCAGAGGACAAAAAGTTCTTCACACAACTGGAGCTCTAAGTGCAGAAAAATTATAGTTCTATGGCACCATATTATGGTAGACCCATATCCACATTCTCCTCTGTTCCTTGTATATCATGTCCCTGTAATCACTGACCATGGTGAAAATGAGTAAACAGAAAAACAATCATTCACAATATGTACAGTATTTAAAGTCTAATTTATTGTATCTCTTTTCATAAAATGCATTCAATTCTAAATATTGCTTTATTAACAAAATGATTCAACCAGTAGATCAAGAAACACATTTGATCTATAGTTGCAATATTTTAACTTAAAAAATATACAATACCTCATTCATAAATTGTAGATATATACACTATTTGTCATTTATACATGGGTTGTCATAGATCTTTTAAAATTCATTTTGCTATTATTTTTCATATTTGTATCATTTTATAATATATCAAATTATAGAAAAATGTTTTCTGTGTCCGTGCATGTAAGTGTTTTTGTGAACTATTTCTATTTGCCTAAATTTACCAACCTTCTCTACAGTTACCCATGTTACTGTGAAGTGGATAAAGTAGAAAGAGAGTGAATGACAGTTTGATCACGTTGTGCTGAATGTATTAGATAGTTGAATAATATTCAGGTGCAAGGAAAAAAACATCATGCCATTGGAAATGACAAAACTATTCTTTACCAACTGCAGACATATCGACAGACTTTTCCTACTGCCCTGAATTGACTTTACTCATCACCAATAATAGTTTACCAGAGCTACTCCACTTCTTAAGTTTTATCAACTGAACTGACCATACTGAGCAACTAAGTACACAAGACACATCCCTAGCTTTATGTAGCTTTTTATTGGTATTTGGTATTTTACATTTATTAATACTTATCTTGCATAGTTTCGGGCCTAATATGGCCATATACACCACGTTGCTACTCAATATGCCTACCCAATCCAACTACTAACCTTTTATTAAAGAGAAGCATGTCTTAGTTTTCAATAGACAAACGAGGTGACTTTTTCTTGGCAGGACAAATACTATGATTCCAAAATGGCCTAGGATGGCCTTTACATATTTGTGATAACCACCACAGTGATCCAAGCATGTATTTAATAAAATAGCACTTGGTCAACGCTGGTAATGACAATAAGAAGGATAGTTTGGAGGAGGAGAGGGATACAAGTATCTGTCTGATAGAACTTTTAACCCAAACAGCTCTCAATGATTATAATGCAGTGATGGTGCCATGCTCCCTAGAGACTCCCTAATTGGGCATTGTTTTTATGTCTATTGATTGCTTAAAAGTTCTGTAACTGGGCATCAATTTAGAAGTCCATACCATGGATTTAAGGAGATATTAATTGCTGGTAATTGAGCCCCGGTCACATTACCAACAAGGTCCTGCCGAAGAACAGAATTTGGCAGAAATGTAAGCTTTGCATGCTCAGGTATGAGCTTGAACACACACACCTGTCTCCTGTGCCCTGGTACTGGTTCAGGACAGCAACTTCTGCAAATATTACCAGATTCTTCATGCACGTGGAAGTTTCTCCCTTATTCACCTTAATCACCTTGGCTTCTTATTAGTTGCAAAGTGTGACAAACAGTAAAGAGAATATAAAGAATACAAAGGAAAAGGCAGGCCAAAGGGAAACCATGAGAGATCTAGTAATTACCTAAATACAATTTCAGGGGAATAGAGTGTATAGTCACCTCCTGATGTGACTTTGTTCATTTTAAAATTCCTGCAGGTTTGCTTTAAGGATAATACTCTATGAGTTTGTATCACCCATAGGAATGGGGGCATGGTGAGCATGTGCAGTAAGGAGAAGAACAGCAGAAAAGCTCTCCAAGCAGAATCTGTGCATCACCAAAAGAAGCCGTATAGTAAATATTGCAGAAAAAGTACAGTTGTCCCTTAAGGCTTGTCAAATTATTTTAGGATTGGCATTAGCTCCTAATACATACATATTAAATACATATTACTTTCTCTTGAGGTTGGATAGGAATGTGCAGTAAATATTAACCTGCTCAGATTACCCTACTGTGTGAACGTGATAAGATGCGCTGATGTGAAAGTAATTGAAAGTTTTTTTCTAGAAGCCCTGTGCTTTCCTAAGTAGCATGCTTATTGATAAATTTGTGCATAATTTTCAGTGTCTCCTATTTCCATAAGAACACATTTGTAACCCTGTAATAAGTCTTTTGGATTTCTACAGTAATGCTTCTTAAAGGTCGCAGTAAGTGGATGGCAATGTGCTAAGAAATATGAACAAATTGTAGGATAATTTAGTAACATTGTTCTACAACTCTTCAGATCTTCTTGTGAAAATTAAATTGGTCATTATGCATCATACAAAATTGTTCTATACTCGTCCATTGAAGACAAGCTGTGCTCCTCCGTTGCTGATGTTTTCAATGGTTTCCTGTCAAAAGACAGAAAATATTCATATTGTTAGTTCAGTACTTGTAATTAATTACAAAATAAAAGTAAATTTTTTAATGGATTCTTTGTGCTTCAGCCTTTTTAATAAAAGAAGACAGGTGCTTATAACCTCTTGGTATAGGAAAATGGCGTATTTTAAATCTCTCATGATTGGTTGCAGTTTCTTGTGATCACTCACTGAAATTTGTTCAATCTGTAGCAATTACTAAGCAAGTTTTTTAAATATGATTAATTATGCATATACAAAATCATTCTACACTTGTACGTCATTGCTAATGGTAAGCATGGGTGCAGTGACCAGTGGCAGTGCTGTGCAGACAACATTTAATGTAAATGCCAAGACTCTGCAGTTCATTTCTTAACTTAGCAAAGTAAGATTACTGCTAATGCAGAAGCAATTACTGGCCCTTGCATCTCTTGATTATTATTGCACCAGTTCCCAGGATGCCTTTATTTTAAATTGAGCAAATTGTTTAAAAAACAAAATTATCCCCACCAAAAAAAAACAAAAAAACAAGAACATACATAGCAAAAACAGATATTTGAGTCACCAGAAATCCCCTGTTCAGACTATTTGCCCAATCCATTTCTGCAGTTACCATAATGTTACAGAATTATGGAAGTAGGATAGATCTACTTATTTTTTGCAATGTAAACATATAAAAAGATAACGTGGTCTTATTGCAAACAGATGTTTAAATGTGTAGGACATTTAGAACTCATAGAAAAAGTGGACCAGGTCTGGGCAGGTAAGCATGGTATTGGCTGTTGGATCTCACTTTGCTTAGATCTAAGTACAGAAATTTTTACAAGACTTATGGCAGATCATTACCTGCTTCTGTTTTTTGGATACTTAGCTGTTATATTAAATTGCAATTATTGGAATGAAGGAAGGAGATCCTGCCATTGCTATAATCCTGTGATTAGTCCTAGTGTAGTTAAACCAAACACTGCTTGCCTGCTATTATTGTAATTGTTGAAATTGTAAATGCAAGGGACTCCTACCTTGGATGTCTATCATGTTGTGCAGGAGGCATAGCTGGGGTTCGAGCCTCTCTGGTCTCTACATTACCTGATAGCCTCCTGTACACTGTGTAGTATTGAGTTGTTAAACATAAAGTTCAGATTTATAGATTACATTGCAAAATGTGACATTCCCTGTTTAACCAGTGGCTTTTTGATTTTAGTAAACCTTATTTTTTCATTAACGCTTTCATTTATTCCTTTAACTTTTAAAAATGTTTTTGTTCTAGTTTAATTACACCTTACTTTGGTTTTATTAGAGCTTGTAAAAAGAGGAAGGGTCCCATTTAGCCATCCTTGTCCAGGGTGCCAGGGGACTTTATCCTGGCACTGTCAAGGATAATACTTCCAGTGCAATAATATGTGTAAGACTGCAGGAGCAGGTTTATAAAATAATTATGGCAATCACCCCAACACAAGGAAAGCGTGCTACCATAGCACATCCCATAGCAGTGAAATTTTCACCGAGAAAAATTCTTTGAAATCTTCAAGTTATTTGCAAAGTCCCTGAAAATGATTTTGTCACCGAAATTGCAGGGGATGGGACCTAAGGAGACGTGTAAAAAATATAAAAAGCATGTGATTGTTCTGGTAAATTGAAGATAGAGAATTTTTTTTTTTTTTTAAGTTATTTGGAGAGGGGTGAATTTGCATCATAATTTAACTTAATTAATAAATTTACCATCCTAAAATGTAAATAAACAATAGTTTTTTTTCTAAGCCAACTGACAGTTATTTAATTTGACACTTTCAATATTTTGAACATTCACAGAAAACCCTATTGTATTGTTTAGTAGAGGAACACTCACTGGTTTTAGCTAGGGGTCTTTATGGAATCTGGAAGTCCCCTGACATTTGGTGCTGGATGACTTTTACCTCTGGGGACATCATTAAATGTATGGCATACTATGAGCCTGATTTATTAAAACTCTCCTGTGAAGCTATGTGATCCAGCAAACCTGGAATGGATTTCTTAAAAGTAATTTCCTATTTGCTAGCAAATGTTTTTTTAGTCCTGGACCAGATCTATTCCAGGTTTGCTGTATCATCCTGCTTCACTGATGAAAGTTTATCCTAAATCAAGCTCTATGTACTCTTGTACTAGTTTTTGTGTGAAAGGGTTGCTATCCAAGCCCCCCTTATTAAGGTAAAGCTTTCAAATAACAATAAGCCAACCCCCCCCCCCATTTGAGCACTGGTTGTGAGAATGAGGTCCTGGTCTTCAACATGGGCCTTTGCACTGGTAAAAAACACATGTGGGTCTGGTATGTCCTGGGAAGGACACACATTGCCCTCCTTTCCCTGACCAGCCAGGTTTTATGTCTGGAGAAGAGTTTGACAATAACAATAGGGGGCTGCACACTTTCTATTTATTTAAAAATACATCACTTTAAGGCATCCCCAACATAGTATTTGAATGGATTATGTATTTATTTATTACAGTTTTCTTGATTGAATTTGCAAACAAATGAAATCCTCTTATTTAAAGGAATGATGACAATTAAATTGGGACAAGACTTATTGTGGATCAAAGTATAGGGAGGGTAATGAGCTACATTCCCATGCTAATTAACCCATGTCTGGCTTTATGGATAAGCCACATGCTGTTGCATTTCATTTTTTTAACTTGTTTCAACAGGTTCTTCTGACCCCTTTCTAGCAGTTAAGGGGCTTTGCAATTTACTCAAAATGTCAGAAGGCACCTTTAAAAACATATTATCCCAACCAAACATTTATTTAAAACTTTTTAAATTGTTCCAATCTTCATGCCCCCCCATAATTTTGGTGACAATACAATTTTCATTGGCTTTAATCTAAATGTATGTAGCCATAGATTTTAGTGCATTTTACAGAAAAGTTTGCATAGTTGCAAAATATTGCTTTATTCATAAAAATACATTTCTCCATTTTTTCATGCCTATAATATAAAGCAAAGTAAAACAAATCACTTGGACTGCCATCTTAGCATAAAGCAGAGGTTGTAAAAATATTTACTGTTTGCAGAATAAATGGTTCCACTATTCACTAATATCTACTTGCTATGACAGATAAATATATGTTTAATGAATTGTGTTTGGTTGCTCTTTTGAAATAGTTTACAAGAGATTTGTATACATAAAATAGTATCCATGGGGAATGTCATTTGCCGAGTTCTGCAAGCACCTTTTACTTTATTACAAGTAGCATATTATTTCACTTGTAATTGGCAGAAAATAAATGTCTATACCAGATGGACAATGCCTTTACTACACAGCAAAGTATGAGTCATGTCATTTCTATTTCTGTTCCATTAGAGTTAATTGATATGCTGCACAATGACATGCACAGTTCATTGCTGCTGGCAATGGTAATGCTGATCTTGGGATGTTTATATTCACATCAGGAAAGTTTTTGCTGTTATTAAATATATATATCCTAACTTCACTAATCCATGCCCATTGTCAGCACATTTTTATAAAAGGCAAGCAGCAATGTCAGCCAATGTCATTTGCTCTATGAATTTTTATGTAGGAATGATTGATTAAATTGTATACGTAAACCTCAACAAAATGTCTTATGCGCTTTACCCTGTTTATGTAATTTTAAATGTCATTTTTATTACTTTTGACTCTAGAGATTTCATTAAAATACCACCCAGCAGTCCAGCAATGAAGACGTTTTAGGCCTTTCTTTTAATAGGTGACAATGTTCTGTTCTTGTAATTCCTGTAACTTGCGCTTTTGCATTGTCACCATTGAGGCCCCTTAACACCTACAGTCTGGAAGTTCTGGTGCACACAGTAGCAGGGGCAAACCTTTAAATGTTCAATCAGTGACAAATCTTCAAACAACTATAAAACTAAAAGCAACTTGTTGCTTTGAGAACTACGTCACAATCTGCCACAGTTGCATGCAGCCGCATGCAAAAAATGGTTCCCAACCCCTCCCTTAATCATTCAATTGTACCCTTGTCAATAATAAAAGTTTTTTATCAAAAAAAAAAAATGAAAATTGTTTATAAAACAGGTGCTTTAGGTAACCTACTACTGTTTGGGGATATATTAATAAAAAAAAATGTTTAAAATTTTGCCGGGTTTACAAATTCGCTAATATAGGTAGATTTGCCAGGATTTGCTCTGCATTTTGTGTAGGCTCCCCTCTATGTAAAACCTAACATTCACCCCTAAAACCTGACATTCCCATGGCCTATACCAGTTGAATCCTGAACGTACAGTATCTCTGCTTTCCATTCCCTCTAGTGCTTGGTGATTAAAATGTTCACCAGGGATCTCTGAAGTCTATGGAAGGAAAACTTTCCTAGAGTTAAGGGGAAAGTGTAATTTGCTTAAATGTTCTTTCCATTTTATGGAGGAGTAATAAGGCAAACTACTTAAAAATGCATGGGAAGCTGCCATGGGGGACAAGTACCAATGCCATGACCATTGGGGCCAATATAATTTTAATTTAAAAAAAAGTTTAAGCCATGCATGTCACAATAATTGGATTTATTTTTCATTTTTATAGATAGTAATCTAAGTAACAATATGATACCATTGTTAGTAAATAAAATATGTATTATTCATATCTAAAAATAATTTAGACCCTACACAAATACTTTGAGGGGTTAGTGTGCACCAGCTCTGTACTTTCCTTCACCTCCTATCCTGTTTAATACTTTTAGTAAAGTAAAGTAAGTTCATGCCATAACCCCTTTTGAATTTTTTATTCCTATCTGTGTCCCTGTTACAGATTTTTTCTTGATTACTGTCTGTTGGAGCCACAGATAAAAACCCAACAAAAGCTCCAATCCTTCCCCACTCTATTCACTTGACTTTACACTTTAAAAGGAAATTATACACATGTAGGTCAATGATATATGCATTATATAAAAAAACTTTTTATATTTTTTTACTATTTATGTAAACATTTTATTTTTTTAAACAAGAGGGATGAACTATTGAGCTCTGTATTCAACACACTTTGTTCAATAAAACAGTCTGGTAAACATGTTTAAGGAGGCTAGAGCTGCACTAGTTGGATAGAAGTTTAAATATAAAATATTTACACTGCATATTTACATGCAAAAAAAAATTTTTTTTTCAATTATATTTTTTTCCTGAACTAGGAATATATACAGCAACCATTGCAGGAGCATGGACTCCACACACTGATCCTGCACACCCCGATCTCTATAGTAGCTTCCTGCATTTTGTTATCAATGCCCCCATCCAGAAGAATTGATGAGAATAATGTAGCCCAAATAGATGTTCCAACTGTACCTTTATTAGAGGGGATGCCACTTATTTTCAATAACCTTATGTTGTCCTATCAACCTATAATTTGCAAACAATGAAAAGAATTAGCTGCACAGGTTTTCTGATATGTATTTAAAAATTCTTAAATGTTTGTTTTTTTAATTCACCCAATAACTCAACAATAGTGTTAAAATCATCAGATAGTGATATGTTAGATTTATCTTAAAAAATGTGCATATAGATTCAAAATTCCTAGGGAATTGTTCAGTACTAGAATTAAGGTTATTCTGATTCAACATTTTGGCAGAAACAGTGCAGAAACTACACAAATAATGGGTTGCTCTGAACATTTTGTGTAAATCATTAAAGCTAAACTCCAGGCAAACAACTAGATACACAGATCCAATACAAATATTCATATAAATGCAACTTGTTTAGGAAAGCGAAAGAAAGTAGGGGTTTTTGTGGCAACAAAAAGTTTTTTATCTACATATTTTTACATATAATACATAACAGAAAAACACTAAATACTGTAATAGTATAGTCCTGGTCTCTCATTCTCTCAAGGGGTTCAAAGGACTCCAAACTAAGTAGAGGTCTGCTAGGAATCACATATATAGAAATTGGTTCCAAACACCAAAAGACAAAGAAAAATGATTGTGTAATAGTCACAAGATAAACTGCATTATTTGTGTTTGTTTTATAGCTGCCTGGAGATTAGCTTTCTTCACTTAAAAAGTTCCCACTCCATTTATTACAAAATGCTCTATTAAGACATAATACTCTCCTATGTACATCTAAATGATGACACTCTTTTGCGCAAGCTCTACCCTTGATATTGATATCGAAACTGTGGTCAATATGCTCAACTCCTTCATACCTGCACAGACTAGCAAACAAGTACACATAATTAACAATAGGCTGTTGAAATACTTAGATCTGGAAGATTCTCCACCAGGGAATGTTTCAGTAAATGTCTGATTCATTGCTTTATAAATAGACCCCTTAGGGCCTTTGGTCTCCTCTCATTATCATCTGTAACACCTTTTGCTTTATAGCTAAGTATGCCATAGGAACTGGCTATAGGGGCCACCATGCACAATACAGCTCTAACTGTAAATAAACTATTATCTTTTTTAGATAAATAGGTAAATATGGACAAATAGCACATCAACCCATAAAGTGTACAATAAAGAATTCATTACGGTTTCACTGTAGCAATACTATACATTCCAGGTGTCTAGGTATTGTTGTCAGTGGCATATATATACATATATCCACATCTATCAATGTACACCCAGGATTTAAGCCCTTTGTATGAGCATATGTATTGTTTATGCATTAATGAATTCATTTATTTACAGAACAAACAATTGGTGAAGTATGTTACTGATATTATTATGTGCCATTCAAACTAAAAAGGCTGAAATTTAAAAGAAAAAGTTAACTATAGTATTGTCTTGAGCAACTAATCAGATTCTAGATGTAATTTTAGAAAGAAAAATGTGCAACTAGCAGATTATTTTACTTTTCTGCATTTTTAATACAACCAAAGGCTTCTATCAAAGATGTGTTTTGCTCAGCTATCTCAGAACCTTGTGGGCTTTTTTTTACCTTTTCTGTCATTTCATGAGAGTGATGAAGTGAGTGTTCTCTTTCTAGAAACATCCTCCTTTGCTCATAACTGGCCAGACGACAAGTAAGCCAAGTGGAGATGGTGCACCCGCTGATGCCGATACATGCGAGGGACAAGGAGGCAAGGTGAAGGGAGGACCTCTTGGACAGGGCTCTTAGGAACTGAATGTTCAGGATGCCTCCGATGAGTCCGCAGATGCAGCAAGCAGAGAAAAGAATCATCTGGAGGGTGAAAGCAAGACATTTAAAACAGATTAGCGCATCTTGTAGCACAAAATATTGATATTGACCCATTGGCCCTGATTTATTAAAGCTCTCCAAGGCTAGAGAGAATACACTTTCATCAGTGAAGCTGGGTGATCCAACAAATCTGGAATGGATCTGGTGCAGGATTTAAAACGTTTGCTAGCAAATAGAAAATTATTTTTTTTAAAATCAATTCATGTTTTCTGGATCACCCAGCTTCACTTCTGAAAGTGTATTTTCTCCAGCCTTGGAGAGCTTTCATAAATCAGGCCCACTTTTCTGTTTGAGAACGTTTAAAGGTCAGTGGAAAAAGCATTAAAAATCAACTCTGATTATAAGCTCTTCGATGCAGGGTCCTCTCCTCCTGTGTCACTGTCTGTATTCGTCTGTCATTTTGCAACCCCTATTTAATGTACAGCGCTGCGTAATATGTTGGTGCTATATAAATCCTGTTCATTAATAATATTAATATTAATAATAACTCTGGTCTACATAAAAATAGATAATATAACATTCGTAGCTTTTCAGCTTTCAGCTTGGTAAATGACACTCTTAGTTGTGCATGAAGTATATATGAACTAAGAGATGAGAAACTGTGAACAGAACGCTGGACAACTCTGAATTTCTAACAAGATTGTAACTTTTGTTTATAAACATAATATTTAACTGTAAAAGAGCAAATGAGAAGAAAGAAATGATCAGGGTCAGGGTTTACAAATACTGAAAAGGTGCATCTGGAACTCTTGTCCTGAAGATACTGCACACAAATATAATTTTAGTAATTGCTGTCCTGCATATACAGCCCATTTTTATGCGTTCTGGCACTCCTGTCCTGCACATACTGGCCATTGACATAACCTCTTGGATTCCTGCCCTGCACATACTGCTCATAGTTTTGTTCTCTGTCAATCCAGTCCAGCATACACTGGCCATTGTTATGCCCTTTAGTTCTCTGGTCCTGGAGATATAGACCACTATCACACCTTTCTGTCCTGCAGATACTGCCCACTGCCATAATCTCTGTCACACCTGTCCAGTATATGCGTCTCATAGTTATACTCTCAGTCACACCTGACCAGTATATATACTGCCCATTGTTATTCCCTTTGGCTCTCCTGTCCTGGAGGTACTGCCCAATATCCTGCCCTCTGAGATTCCTGCCCTGCAGTTACTGCTCACTGTAATCCCCTCTAGAACTCTTGTTCTGCTGATATTGCCCTTTACCATACATCTGCTGCTCCTCTTCTGCAAAAAAAATGTTCTTTCCTTCACAACGACATTTTGTGTATACTTCTTATTGACACTTCTGTATATAAGACACTTAATATCCCTGACCTTGCCCATTTGGAACTAATACATTTTGCTACAATTTATTTAAGTGCAGAATTGCCTTTCTACTATGGGTTAAAATTGTTCCTTTTTATAATTGTGATTCAGTACCGCAAATTTCATAGTGTTTACAGTTTGGGTTAAAATTACTATTTTATGCCATGTAATTCTACCTTTGACAGGTGGATTAATGCTATCTAATTCTGCATAGATATTGCAAGCATCATTTAAACATTAACTACAGTTTAATTTACCTATTTTATAACCATGCTTTTAAACAGAAGCACTTACTATGAGTCCAGATTTCTTTTTCGCACAGAAGATGCCACACACTCCACATATCAGGAACTGCAATGAAAAGACAAATGTGGACCGTAAACCACTTAATCATCCTTTGTTTGCTGAACAGAATGAATCTTGCACAAATGGAGCAGAATTTAAAAGAAAGGGATATGAATCTTTACTATCACAAGAGGAAATTCACAGCAAATTTACCCAAATAATTGAAAATGTCAATGTAAGTTATAAAAGTAATCTCTAAGAAAGTACTGTGCTTTCTGGTAACTATTCTGAGCCCACTGCACACAATTCATTATGAGGAAGTTTAGTTTGTACCAAAGTATTTAAAAATGGTAATTTAGATTAGTTGCAAACAAGTTTTAATTCTACTCTCTATATATTTATTCCTCTATTTTTCATGGAGTGAGATGATTCCAACCAGGTTTGTACTTATGTGTGGGATATTGGGGGGCCTCTGACCATATTTGCAACATCTGTAATCGTCTCACCTCCTTAGCTGAGCTACCATTGTCACACACCTCACAGATTGCTTCCTTTACATTTCAATTGTGATTGCAATATAGGTAATTATTGAAGGGGGTCCTACACCTCTAGTCGTTTTTCAGAATAAATAGCCTGGCTAACAGGACAAGCTTACTGACAGCCATTTTGGAATAGAAAGAGAGACCCATAGGCCCCAAAGCTCTAAAAGTCAAGTCATCTGATCCCTTCCCATCTTAAACTCTCTTTCACTATTCATTAGGAAGCAATGTAATATTTGTTTTGCATAAATTTGTTTTTGGGAAAATTGTTATATAGCGATGGGTGTGCATGTAGCAATCAAAGCAGTAGCATAGTAGCAGCATCTCAGTGCTGGATACAGAAGAGGGGAGTGAGGATTCAGGGATGGGCATCCAGACCACTCTAAGTAATGCCTACACTTGACCAAATGAATGACATCAAATCAATGGAAAGGGTAAGGTAGGGACCGCAGATGCAGAAGAGAGGACTGAAGGACTCCATTAGCCCACAAATTTGTTACCAGTGCTTCTAATGCTTGTAGTGCAAGATTCTTTTAGTCTATTTTCCTTACACTGGCACTGAAAGCAAAGAAAATCCAAAACTTTGAGTTGTCACCAAAACAGAAAACAAACATCTTCCATTGGGGAGATTTCCCTCACTTTATTAAGATTTCCTCCCAATTCATGTTATGTCTACAAAACAGAAAATGAACATTCTACCCAATGAGATAAAGCATTTTATCCTTCCCTACCCAATGAAAAAATAATCTTAAAGAAACCAAGGTACGCATTCTCCTCTTTAAAGTAAAACATATATGAATACAACAATTCTGTACAACCAAAACAGATTGTAATCTGAAAAAATGGCATGTTACATAAATAACAATAGTCTATATAACAGGCAGACTTTTGGATATAACAAACTTGCAGGAAACTAATGCAACAATGGTATGTGAAGTTGGCGAGCTGATTTACTTTACATGAACCTTCGGTAAATCACCCACTGCTCCCCTGTATTTATATCCCACAATAAACAGGATTCTCTAGCTGTATGTCAATTCTAATGACAGTTTGGGTCATTAAAACCTAACCTGTCAATATTAAAACCATGCATAGGACAAATACACTAACAAATATTTATTTATGAGAGGCTTTACTAAAATTCAATTTTTAGTAAAGCAACTACATCTGAGCTTCGACACTGCATATGCAGATCTTTTAGAAATTGTCAAATCTGTTGAAGATCCAATACTCAGGTAATAACTGTTATTGTCATAGGTTTTAGTTTTGATGTGGGTTTTTTTGGGGACCAACATTCAGGAAGTAGTAAAGATATGATAAAATATACAAGACACGGATTATGATAAAACTATCACACCATGCACAGTGTATGTAAGTAAAAAGTCCATTTGTCAACAGATACATTGATTGGATAAACTACAGCTCCTAAAGCATATAAAAAGTCAACAATATTTATAGTCAACAGGCATGCATAAGACAGTACAAAATTAATGGACGGTATGTAAACGCACAATAAACCTGTGGAATGGAAGTAATGTTGTATATATTAAATATTCATAAAGCAGAATCCATCAGTGGTTAGAATGCTTCATAAAAGACTAAATTTATTGGAAAGGGCAAACTATAAATCTGTTGTACTGTGTGCAGCAATAATAAAATCCGATTGCAAATCAAAATGTATCTATTTGCCTTCTTGTTTCGGATAGAGATTATAGGGATTTTAATCCATGAGGGAATATAATCCAAAATTTTGTGTTGTCACTAAAACAGAAATTTACAGTATTCTCCTAATTGGGAAATGTGTGTTGATGGCTAATGTCTAAGAATGCATTTTTATCAATTCTTGTTCTCTTGCAATTATGTCTACAGTACGGAATTTAAGTAGAAATCTTCTCAATAACACACAGTTGCAAAAATCTCCCAAAAAAAGGCAGGGGTTTTAACCATTTCTTACACAAAATAAAAAAAAAAAACAGAAAAAAAGTTTTGGCTTTATACATACATAAGTAAACCAGTGACTTACCCCGATCTTTGTGATATATGTGGTAATTTATACATTTTGACTATAATATAATCATTTTTAACTAAACCAGAACAACTATGCCAACATGTGCATAGATACCCTAAATTAAAGTTATTGCAATGTTGGTGAAATATGTGAACATACCATGTTTTTTTAATAAACCATTTGTAGTTGTTTCCACTTTTGTTAAGCCATGCCCACAGTTACAACATGTTGTGTGCCATTATTGTATTCCTTCAGACAGTTTCTTACGTCATAAAAATACATAAAGCATTTCATTACTTTACATATAAGATAAATGAAGCTTCGCTGTACTTCAATGTTCACATTGCAAAACTAGATTTCACCAGTAGATGGGGTCCTAGTGCAACTATAAAACTGGTTTTCCTACACTGGGAAGAGCCACAAAGTATTAGGATGTTGTGGTGTGTTGAAGCACATGGAAGGCTCTATTTAGAGTAGAAATTCCCTTTGTCATGGAATTTAAGGAAAACTATGATGGTTAATTTTTACTTTTTTTGTTTTGTTATTGTTTAAAATGTTGCTTTCTGAACTTGCAGTAGTTCTATTTGACTGATTAAACCTTAACTAGAGTGAGTCTTTTTAAGTCATTCAACAGCCTGCATGGAGATGAATATGCAACTAGATAAATTATTATTATTATCTTATCTTCTACTACTGTCTCTATTTGCCAGGCTCTAACAAATGACATCATCTAATGCACAGCCAAAAGGTGGAAACCAACAAATCTTTTCTTCGGGCTCTGTGTAGAATATTGAACAGCTAGAGTGTGGTCACAAGTGGGCCACAACAGACCCTCTGGAGAAAGAGTCCCAGTCCTGATCGCGACCTCCATGACGCCTATTCCTTTCCTACTGAACATACTGCCCCTGATTCATCAAGCAGAATCTTATTATTGTGAATGCAGGAATCCGGCTGGCAGTGAGGCGAGTGTACGCGCACACTCGAGTCCGGACCGCGGTAAACCGCGATCGATGGCCGCGCGTACTTTCGTGCTTCCAGCGAGCGCGGATTTTATTGATGAATCAGGGGCACTGTGTAAGATACCAGCCTGGAACTAACAAATCAAAACAGTCAGAATTCCTCAACTTTTGTGCTAGCTTTGGGGCAGTGACAATGGATACCAAAATTCTGAAGCCATGCATTAATATTGGCAAGCTAAACAGGTAGCATTCCTTGTCTAGTAGGGCAAATCAATGGATTCTGCAGCATTGTTAGCGTCAGTCCATCACTAGTACTAGTAGCCTACTGCCATGTAGACTTTTATTACAGAAAAAAACTTTGTGTTTCTCCTGTGAAGTAAAAGCTTCTTTTCAGCCTGCCAGCAATTTTTGTGTACCCTGAGCCGTGCATGCATAGCTCAGTGCACAATGTTAGCATGCCATGGATGCCAAGGGAGAGAATGGATGTTGCTTCACTGGAGGAGGCTGGGCCAGCCAAAAGTATTTTGTTTTGCTAAAATGAATGCTTATCTCCTAAAAATTCTTTAATAAATTATGAAGAATAGTACAAAAATTAAAAATAATATCTTACGTGTTTTGCTGGGGTAGTACTTTATCAAAGCCATGACTATAAGTAAGAATGTTTCCAGATGAAGCGCATAAATTGTGTTATTTTTAACTTGTGTAATGTACGTTCTACATATATCAGTGAAGAATTTTTTGGATGATGAAGTTTTGTAAGTACTGACTTTTTGTGTTTAACCTGTTATGACTCAGTTTTTGTTTTTTTTGTATCAACTCTTCCCCTCCAACCTACTGTTACAATTATGGAGATGCAACTCAGCAGCCTTATATCTTTCTTTTCATCATTTCATTTATTTTGTACATCAACCAGACACTTTTTTTGAGGACTGAAATTTGTCCATAAAGATTCAATATTGATCCAATTTATAGGAGGATAATCAATAGACATGTTCACAATTTCTGTAGTTGAAAATATGAATAGAGAGATTGAATCAAATTGTAGATCAAGCAAATTTATAAAAATCAACACCTTTGTTATCACACACAACAAGGTTGCAGTTTTTAAGCATAGGGTTGAAATGGAGAAAATAATCTGATGGAGCTCCACATTTTTATATGTACTGTAGGCACAAGTGTAGATTGTGTTTGACTACCAATAAACTTTAAATGAAATATGCAAACTAATTATTACTGCATACCTATCTATGAACTAAAGGGCCCCATAGAAATGTGATGAAATCCCCCCCTCTACCCAGTACACCTTGTCTGGCTAAACCCCTTTACCACTCTCTACACCATGTAGACCATCATCATCACCATCTGGGCCCTTAACCTTTCTTCTCCTTACCTTCAGTATGTTTTATACCATGCACCTGTTCTGCTGCCCAATAAAAAGATTATTGAGTTCATCTTTGCAATAATCCTCCTCTGTGTGTTTCTCTTTCCTGAAGACATCACCTAGTTCCCCAAAAAAAGAAGCAAAGTCCCGTTTTTTTGCCAAGCTGAAGGTGACTACTGCTTTATCTATTTGTATACAGCATTTCCCAAAGGAGAAAGACAAAGCCTTAAATAACATGAAGAGCCAACAAATTTTAAAATAACAGTGATTGCATGGTTGTGAAGGTGGCCACCTCTTGTTTCATTGGGCCCAAGTATTTTATGGTAATATACAGAGCTAAGTTTATTTTAAAACTGCTAGTTACCTGGTAGCACCTGGACAGAAATGTAATCTTTACATGTTTCAAGTCAGTGACTCAAAAATAATATGTAAATTGGATTGGCACACCCACTTGGGAACGTGTTTGTTGAGAAAAGTTATCATTGGGTGTAGGCCAAGCAAGGCCCAAAGAGAAAATTCAAATTGGCATGTAACTTGAGTTGTAAGCAGAGCTGATCATCTATTAGTCTGTAACTTTCTTAATTGTCTAATCAGCAAGATACAGGAAGGGAACTTTTGCTGGCTACATTGACTGGGGATGATTGAAATCGCAATTTTTAATTTGAAAACTTCCACTCCTGTATTGAAATTCTGATTTTAACCAAATTCAGCTTTACTTGCAAATTGTATTGCACTCTATAGCTGCTGAACATTCAAGTAAATTGTAAAGCCCTTGAATTTAGTATTGTTAGCAAAACTAAAGCATTTTTAGGGGGTTAGTGGGACTTGTGAGAACACTTGTCCCACTGGATCTAAATTAAAGTATAGTTAGGAATATAATTTTTAGGTCTGCTAAGACCATGCATATTTCACCTTAATTGTTGGGGGAATAGAAGAACCTGCAGTAAAATGTCCAAATATAAAATAAAAAGCAGATAGTTTTTCTGTAAATCAAAGTCCATGACTAAAAATATTTGCTAAGAAATATTTTTTAACAAATCTATTCCAGGTTTGCTAGATCACCCAGGTTCACTGATGAAAGTGTATCCTCTCCAGGAGAGCTTTAATAAATCAGACCCATTGAATTAGTCCTTTCTCCATGTAAGCATTGCTGGTCAGGAAAAGATGGGCAGCAAACATGTATGTACCTACTCCTGTCTATACCAGGCTTACATAATATAGAGTAGGGCAGCAAATGTGCTCCCCCTTCCTGAACATACCAAACCCAAAAAGGGTTTCAACCATTTCCTACTCTTTTTAAAACTGGCTTTAGATATGGTTTAAATTAATTCAAACTAGTGCTTATCCAAAAATATAAAAAAATATAATTTCTCCCAATATATGTTATATTTCGGTGTTACATCACCACTAAATATTCAGGTGATATCACATATTTTTCTTCTACTTTCTGAATTGCAATTATTAAGTTGCAATCATTTTAAAGGTATTATTTTCTTATTTTGCTTACTTGAACATACGTTGTGGACAAGCACTGGATAAAATCAATCTCTATCATGTCCTGGGTATGACCCCTAGCTTGAAATGCTTGACCTTTGGCCCTTGTTTGATTTTTTTATTTCATATATGATTGTCATCCCGCTCTTGATTGAATGTTATTAACAACATTCTTTTTTGATACGTCGTCTTTTAGAATTTTGCTGAATGTCTAGATTTATTTTAAAATTATTTTGACTTCTGTTCCTTTCATGGGCTTTGGGTCATTGCTACCAGTAAGGAGTTTCACTTACAGTTGTATTAATTTCTGTTCTTTTAAGCTTTACACTGTAGTTAATATATATGTTCTGTCTTCTCTTTTTTCCATATGCTATTATATTCAGTAAGATCAATGATGTGTTCCACAATGGAAAGTAGTCGGGAGTCCAAATGGTTACCTCTGCTCTATTCTTACCAGTGTAACTATGGAAAAAAGTCTTAAAGGTTATCCAGGCCAGATGCTGAAAACCTTCTAATATGTTAGAGATAAAAGCTGTTGGTAGCAGCCTGGGTAGTTAAATGAAAACTCCACTTTGAACTTTGGTATTCGTAATTCCACTCTTATATGTTCCATATCCACCTATTTTTCTGTCTGAACCTTTGGTAAGCTGCCTATTACATATTACTTTTTCTGACATTCTCAGTAGTTTGAATTCAGGAACAAAAAGTCTGGTTCACTAAAATGTTGTACTTCTTCTATTCTCATATATATCTTATTGCATTGTCTTATACCATATTCATTTTATCCCAAGGTTTCTCTTTATAATTATTTAGTAGGTAATTTATTTTTAAAGCAACCCAATCATTTAAAGTAAAATACTTAATATATTATGTACAGTACACTGCTAACTGTTCTGTTACTGAGGAATTGTACCCCACAGCCCGCAAAGGTAATCAACACTTCTGAGAGTGCTGATATACCATGTGCTTCCAGGACCCATACATTGCCATGGCACTTCAGAACACTACAATGATGTGCAGGTAGGCAGGTGAAATACTTGATTAGAAACAGCAGAATGCTTCATCACATGTTTATAGTATAAGGGGGTTCACAGACCCCCTTACACTATATATACCTTATACCTTATTGTATCATTATTTTGCCTAGCCAAAGGTGCAGCTGCAAAATGTGGTCTGTAAATGCTAAGTCATTTGTTCATGTCCTGTCTCACTTTAAAGAGAAGACTTATTTATATTCTTTACAGTAATATGCAGTAAGTTTTCACATAATTCATTTCAGCCAAAAGATTATGAGACACATTTAAGGTATTTTAGATATGCTGTTTACCTGTAGACATCCAAAAGCCCCAAGACTGCTGCTGGGCACCACCATTTTGGATGTAATGTCAGCAGGCCCAGCAGGCTCAGAGCTGTCACTCAAGTGACACTCTCCAGTATTCCCCCACGCTTCTTCCCTGACTAGTACATAAAAAGTCATGTAGTGTGGTGAAGGAAAGAGCGGAGGAACTGTGCCAGGACAGATGGTAATCTGCCATTCCCAAAAGAAGAGAAGGCCATCACATGCAAGGAGGGAGGAGGCTCTTCTGGGAATTTGCTCTTTGTGAAATAGTCATTTTTGCTAGCAAGTTCACAAACACATTGAAAGTCAGTAAAACACTGCAAACATATTTAAAAACTTGATTTTCTGCATTTTTTATGTTAGTGACATAGGAGTGAAAAGAATTCCTCCAGGTTCACAAGAATAGCTTGAAAGTAGATTTAAAGAGGAACTTACTGTCCTTAGCTACACCTCCACGTTGCTGCTGCATGCTGTCACCCATGCTGCTATATTAGATTTGGGAGCCAACAGTCACCTGAAATGAACAGCCAGCCCCCTATGCATATGTGCATAAGCTGTAAGATGCCTTCAAAATGTTCTGCAGCCCTGTATGGTAACTTAAATGGATATTTTAGGAGGCCTCAGGGTACAGGTTACATCATCCTTGCCTAGGTAAAGAACCAAGTCATAAACAGTGGTGACCCAAAAGGATGATGCTAAAAAATGTACAATGAGTTATTATTATGAGTATTTATTAGTAATGATAGGGTTAAAATATAAGTGGAAGATCCACTTTAAGTTGCGTATTCATCCCCTCTTATCACTGTAAGGGTACATTTTAAAATAGATATCTGAACCTAAAAACCCAACCTAACATAAATTTGTTGGACAGATTGGTTCATTAAATTCAAATACAATCTCAGGAAGAGTTTCCTCTGCAAACACTTTATTGCGATATGTCATAGTAGCATTGGTAATGTATATATTATTATATATTATAATAATATATTATATAATGATATTGTGCAAACATCATTCAACAAATGTTTTTAAGTCATTTCAGGCCTTCAGTTTTACCACTTGTAGGGTAAGTTATCATTTTCTATTGGCTAACTGTTTTTCTGGGAAAAAGGCCATTCACAGTAAAAATCCTGTAATACAATGCAGTTTATATAACTGCAGCTTGTTTTATAGAGAAACAGACAAGAAGGACAGTAATGCCAATGTGTAATGAAATTACCTCATTGTTGAAAAATATATATATTGCCTGTTCATCAAGACATATTGTAATTGAATTAGAGGTGGGAGCGATCCAGTGGCTGATGGCTTGCAGAGTACATTGCTCAGTAAATTATATAGCATAGCTCTGGGTCTTTTAAACTACAAAGCCTTTTCATTTGTTAGCGTTGTTCAAATGGCCAGTGAAATCTGACTTCACAGCTCTGAATGTAGGTGTGTAAAGGCACAAAAACATCATTATACAAAGCCTGTACACAGAAATCAGGCACACGACATAACTGAAAGAATTATGGAAACTAATGGAAACGTCAGTGGTACAGTTTTATTCATATTTACCCATCAGTGCCATTTACATATTCTGTATCCATCTTTTATCATTTATTTGTTAGCTTCTTATTATATATTTTACAGACAATTCTTATTCTATTTTTTTTGTTCAATATAGTTTTAAATGATACAAAAATAGTGTCTAAATAATGTACAGTAGGTAGTTTGGTTACAAAGAATTTGAGCAGCATGCATTAAGTTTTCCCACCCATATGGAAATGCTAGTAAAATAAATGATATATTTGCCATCTAAACAGGGAGTCTGACATTCCCTCAAACTTTCCCTGGTGGGAATCGAATACTGCCATTATATATTTATAAGTCTACAGCATTGTGCAGTCTAGTTGTAACAATATGTTGTGGGAACTAGAAAGTTAGCTTCGGAGTCTATACCATTTCTCTATATGGTGCAGCTATCCACCTTAAAGAATACAGACTTGAAGATGGAAACCAAAATACTTCCAAAATCTATACATCATAGTATTCGTCTGTCTACCAATCATAGTTTGCCTCTAGCTACTCATCATTGCGTTCTTCTATATACTTGTCATAGTATTCTTCTACACATTATGGTGTTCCTGTGTCCCCCTATTATTAGCAACAAGATTATTTTAGGTAGTGCAATGTTGATGCGCTAAAGTTAGATCTGCGTTAAAAATACTCAAACCTAATTTGCATTTAATTATTTACATTTTTCACTAAAGCATACCTTTATTAACTTCCCGACCGTTAAGCCCCGACCTTGGTACGGGCTAAAAAAAGTTGCTCTTTTGGTTAACCCCGAGATTTTCCGTACATTAAAATCCCCACTTACCCAGGTAAGTGGGGATATATCTACTAGACCCCTATTCGGACATATTTCTGTAAGTTACAGGTCTACAATTTAAAAAAAAAATTTCATGAAAACCTGTAACGCTTTTGGTACAGAAATCTAGACCTCAGTGTAACGCTCAGGTGGTTAAACACTTTATATTTATTTGGTCTAGGCAGTTGTGTTGCATGTAATGGGCACATGCTTGCAAGATTGCACCCAATAAGTAGTTCCTGAAAAGTAATTGACATTTTCATAATTATAAACTTCTACAATTAGATTTTAATGAAATGCTAAGTTTAACTTGTGATTTTCAGGCACCATATTAAATAAATTAAATTCATTTGTTTGTCTCAGCAGCATTTTTTAACAGTGCCCAGTCTCAGCAGTTATAATGGGGCTTGGCGGCTGTTAAAGTGTTTGTAAATGTAATCATTAAAATTTTAATCTTTCACATGTTCAAAGTAATTTTAAAAGTGATTTGTAATATCTGTAAATCCTTTAATAAAATAATAATTGCTGATTCTGCGTGGAAGGCCTTTGTTCAGGCATTTTCTGGTATTGGTTGACTAATTCTACTAATTGTAAACTTTATTACAAAGTGTACTTATTCCATCTCCCCAACTCAACTCATTCAACAACTGCTAGTCTTCTTTACTGTGTGCAAAAGATTATAAAGGCCTACAGACTTATGTAAGTTCTGTCAAACTTTGTCTCTGGACGTAGGACACAGCCTCATAGGCGTCTAATGCAAAGGGCAGAAAAGAAGCCTAACAGCCCAAATATGAAAAAAGAACCCAAGGGACTGCCCATCAGCTCTTGGTAAGTATGCAACTGTGATGGGAAGAAATGGGGTAAGGGGGAGCTAAGACTAAGCACATTTTGTATTACAGTTTACTTCTTTATACTTTATTCTATAAAGAACAAAACTCTACCCTTCTTCAATAGGTCACAGCAAAACTTGCTTGCTGATAGCAACAAGCAATAGACAAATATACAAATAAATCATTGATAAATATTACCCCACTCACACCTCAAATCACAAGGTCCAAATAAACACAAAAGAGACACTCAGGATAACATTTACACTTCCAAACTTTTGAAACCTCCATTTACCTTATGTTGGATACCTATGGAAGACTAGAGTTTACCATTATCTCCACTTGTCTACTACTCCTTCAATGTTGCCGGCACTTTGTGGCATGTACCTGTAGCCCAAGTACCAGTGCAGGGTACCAGTATGGGCTGCTCAGACTGCAACCTCTGCAATATGAGGAGGCAAGATTAGGCATAATGGGTGCCCACACTGGCAGTTATGGAGGAGAAGTGGTAAAGCTATAAAATATAGGCACTTGGGATGTGTAGCACAGATGTAATATAGGGAACAAGATATCTTCTTACAACAAATTAGTTTAAATGACAGATATTATGCTTTTGTTTCTCCTTTACATTTTGTACTAAAAATGATAACTTTTTATGGGGCTAGGCTGAGGTGTAGTGCAAAATCTATATGGTTGATTAACAGCTTGAGGTTTGCAAAATCCCCAAATGTGAAATGCTTTGCATTTTTGAACATGGACCAATGGTGGTCATAAAGAGATTAAAAATTTTTGTTTAGGGTTCTAATAAATCAGGTAAGAACTAAGTCTATAAAAGAAGCAAAATGTGTTGCTACATTTCTAAGGTGTCCATACATCATCAGCAAAAGTTGTTTTCTATCTATGTATTTCCATCAGGCTCTTACCTAATATTCTAGTTCTTACCCACATTGATATCATATAGATAATCCCATCACATTATCGCAATTATAGAAGAAGTTTCCTTTTGTCTTCAGAATAATCTGAAAGCCTAAATGGAGTGATAAATAGCCAGTTTACACAGATTTGAATGTACTGTTACAGAAATAGCATCACATCCTTCCCTCTCATAGGTATGCAGTACATATCCACTTAGCTCAGCATGACTCCTATGGATCTAATCAAAGTAAGTTCCCATAAAACTCCTCCAGATATGTTTATAGCATTGCAATATTTTATCAGGTTGTGGTACTGGAAGTGCCGTGACCTGGTAACACATAACGATGATACCATATTGTGTGACATAAGCAAACAGACCAGTAAGCAGATGGCTTTCCACATATAAACTGTAACATACTGCACCTTTAGTACTTCAAGTGCTTGCTACTTATCGTACTTGTCAAGACATTTACGTGAAGTCACAACGGCAGAACTTAAATGGAAAGTGGGTGATCTAAAAATATCAAATATTGCTTTTTTTGTAGACTGTGTAAAGTGAAAACACAGGAACTATATCATTGCAATACTTAGGGTTTTAGGAGCTACAGGCAAAAATGCAGGAATTGCTCTCTGAATGACATCATATAGCATAGCACATTATAAATAGTGATTAGATAGATAGATAGATAGATAGATAGATATATAGATAGATATATAGATAGATAGATAGATAGATAGATAGATAGATAGATAGATAGATAGATAATATGTACATACTGGAAGTAAAAAATGACAAAAAAGAAAAGGGAAAAGAAAATTGTAGGAGGCACAAAGATATCTTAAAGATATCATAAAGCAAAATACCTTCTGGTTTAGAGTTTTCCAAGCTTCCTCACCATATTATAATATATCCTGGGATGATGGGCAACACCAACTACTTTATAGTAAGTCAATATACATAGCAATGACATTGTAAAAATGCATTAACCTTCAGCAACCAATAGGAAATATTTTATGATTCACCTATCCAAAATAGACCATTGGTTACTATGAGTTACTGCTTCTTGAACTTCCCTATTTAACCCAGCTATTGCAAATGGTGTATCAAATGAATACAGTCAACCACCTAATTCAATTATATAAAATATGCATTCAAAATGAACTTCATTCTGGGCAGTGCATGCAATATTAGAATGATCAGAGAGCAGAGATCAAAGAGAGCCATGTAACTGGTTGGGTAAAGTTGAGGAATGCACCTTGCATGGTTAAGTGGCATTTTGGATTTAACATTTAGCAAGTAGCACATAATGATTATTTCATTGGTATAGATAAAAATGTTGATTTCCAAAAATCCCTATATCAAAACTTGTAATGAAAGACCTTTACAGGTATGGCATAATAACTTTGCCCTTTCTATTGCCCCACTGATGTAAATTAGAATG
Organism: Pyxicephalus adspersus; assembly: GCF_032062135.1. NCBI lineage: Eukaryota > Metazoa > Chordata > Amphibia > Anura > Pyxicephalidae > Pyxicephalus > Pyxicephalus adspersus. Next base: position 116,668,512 of record NC_092862.1, read on the forward strand.
CTCAGAGAGCAGAGACCAAAGAGAGCCATGTGACTGGTTGGGTAGGACAGTTGAGAAATGCACTTTGCATAGTTAAGTGGCACTCTGGATTTACATTTAGCAAATAACACATAATGATTATATCATTGGTATAGATAAAAATGTTGATTTCCAAATACCCCTATATCAAAACTTGTAATGAAAGGTATGGCATATTAAGTTTTCCCTTTTCTATTACCCCACTGATCTGAATTAGAATGAGGATTTTTTTTAATCTGATGGATGACACCTTATCACAAGGGTATAAAAATAAAGGTAGTGAAATGGCTAACGTACACACGCCCCGCTCCATACCGGAGAAGAGTCTCCAAGCTGTGGTGGTGGCTCCATCCTATTCCTGACCCTGATGAAGGACACAGCTCCCACTGCCACACTGGATAAGCCCAGTCCTATCTCCAGCACAGAGAGCACCAAGAGACTTCCAATGATCTGACTGCTGGTACACATTCTTCTCCAGTCATCATTCCTTCCAGCTCAGCCAAGAAAACCCAACCATCAACCTTTTCCTGCACCTTTCAGATCTTCTTTTTGCGTTTCCCTGCTCTGCTACTTTGCAAACTTTTCCTGTCTATCATATTCAGGATAATCAGATGCCAGAAGACTTCTCACTGCAGATAAACTCATGAAGGTTGTAGATTTGTAGAGATGTCATCAGAATGGGAAGCTTCAGAGATGCCAGGACTTCTCCATGTAGGTGCTGTCCAATGTGCTGAATGTTTCCACTCTCCTACTTAGGTAAGCTTGGCTTCATTATAAAGCCTCCTGGTTGCACTTATCACATAAAGCCAAGGATGGAGAATGATCCAATGTAGCCTCTTGTGTCAGGCTTGCAGGTGGAGGTTTATATGTATCAAGCAAGAAGAGAGATTTCCATTAGGTATTGCTTAGAGCTGCATAAAGAAGTGGGAGTCTCCCAGCAGCTTATTAAGAAGAGCTGCGGTCAGTTTAAAGAGCTGTTCCTCTTGGAATTGCAGAGCCTGTGTGTTACTAGCAGCAGGGGGGTCGGATATTTATCTCAGCTGCTGCTATCAGACAGACAAGCTGAGCAGAACAAGGCTACTGTGCAGCATCTGAGTAGCTGGGTCCTCTATGCAGACCTGATGACAAACTCATTAACCTCTTTGCTGCCAGGCTTTGTGTATTGCTTCCATTGCTGGTGTCAAAGTATTTTTGCAATTCTGTATCCTAACAATAACATGTCTGCATATTGCCTTTTTCATTTTAACCCCATCAAATACATCTCTTGTTAAAAAAAGCAACAATAATGATAAATGCATAAAATATGTTAAAACGTGTTACTATTCTAAGAGTGGATATATATTATATCCTTATAATTTGTTGCATTGTGTAGCATTTAGATTTATATTGATATAAAACTGTTTTACTAAAATCCAAACAAGTTAGAGTAACATAAACTATTCTAATAAAAATGTTTCTTAAACATCTATTGCATAATTGCTTACAAAATTGCCAAGCAGATGCAATTATGATTTTTGCCAATAGTTGAAAGTGATTTTACCCCACTTATGCCTGTCTAGCAAAATGCAGCCAATGATTGGTTGTATTGTTATATACCACATATATTGGGTTTAAAAATACTGTCATAGCCATTGTACAATCTTTTCACAGAAATGTTGGATATGTCCTCCATTAAATATACCAAAACAAATGTTTCCACCCCAAACCGACATGTAAAATTGAATGCCAATGAGGATCCTGAACCTCAACATTGTAGAAATCCATATTCTGCAATCCCTTTAGGATAGCCTTCTATGAAAGCCCAAATGCTCACACATAAAACAAAACTCCTCCTTAGCCAAAGCTAGCTGTGCATGGTCACACAAGGTTTAAACAAACTTCCACCCTGTAAAGGTATTACTCATTTAATGCAATTTGAAGACAGTAAAATCTTGTCCAGTCTGACATGGGTTGATATTGCTACTGGGCATTAGATTCTAAGAAGCGGTTCAGAGCCATGACAGAAACAGCTCCTGATAACTGGTGTTTTGTTCCCGGTAGCTCACCCACTTACTGCCTTCCCTATATATTCTTTATTGGTCTGCCATGGGGGGATAATACATTTCCCCCGAGGCAGTGGTCAGTGGCATGCGAAAACAGTAATAGCACCACCAGTCTGACCATACCAACCATAGACCATAAAAAACAACAACCAAATGCCATAGATTGATTGTATTTAAAATGTTCTTTCTTTCAGAACTTCTGAGCATAGCTTTAAACTATTCTACAATGTGAGTTACCTGACTAATTCACTAATTATCGCCAAAAATGTTAAACACTATCTGAACTTGCAGGCTATCTCACCTTCTTAAAATGCAGGCTCATACCCCTTGTAGAAGCCTGGATTGCATCCTAAAGTTTCACAGCACTTCCCTTTCCAAAGGTGGTCCCCTCTCTGTGACAAAGTAACTTTATCAATGCCTTGAAGATAGATTAGGACATATCAGGCTCAATTTCAATGCAAACAAATGATACCTGTAACCACTGATTGTATTGATTTTTTTGTTTGTACCTGGCGGTATCTGAATGTACAGACACCACTTTTTTTCTGAAACCTATAGAGAAAACCTTGGTTTAGAGTTCTTGTCAGAGGGTTCCTTATCTAAGAAAGAATATAATGTGGAACTAAAGGTCAGCTACCTACGTTTCTGCTTCACACAAATGTAGGTGTAGATCAGGGTACATTTATGTATCTATGGGTGTTTAAATACACATCCAAATGCGCTTAAAACACAACTTAAGGCTCAATATAGACCCCAGCCTGTTACATACTCTTTGACATTGTCACCTACAGTACTTGTTATCCATCACAAGATGTCTCCTTCAACCTGGAAGACCTACTGTTAGTGCAGGACATCATAGACCCATGTCCTGAGGGGAGGCACCATAGTGCCGTGCACTGATATTACAAGCATTAATATTAGAATTCGGCCTAAAATGGCCCTGTCATGAGTGAAGCACGGGGCCTCAATTTGGCCCAAAAAACATTAGGCTTTCCTCTATTGCTGGAAATGCCAGGACAATGACTCAGAAAGTATTGGCAAATGCTGGAACTTTCTGTAAGACAACACCTGTCACTATTTATACAGTGGCTTCCTTTGTTTGGTTTGCAAAAGGAAATCCCTGCATGCAAGGCCTTCACATGGCAGAGGATGGCCTAAGACAACTAGGGAGTCATAGTAGGGACCGCTGCTGTTATTAGAAAGACACATAAGGGAAGTATTTGTATTGTAAAAAATCAGAATATTCATACAACATGAGGGGACAGATTTGTGTTTTCATTTTTAATGTTATTATAAAACACTTATGAATTTATTGTAATTCACTTTTTAATTTCATTTCATCGAAGAGCCGATTCACACTATTGTGCTGCCTTATGGCACACAGTAATGTGCATTTTGTTAGGGCAGCCCATTTATTTTATTAAACTGCCCAAGTAATCGAAGAAGGTGCCTGTAGCATTTTTAGACAGCACAGATTACATGCCTCAATGCACTTGTCTTGGCATTGCAATAGATTGCAAAACAATTGTGTGTGAATGAACCTTAAAAGGTTTTTCGTGGCATACTAGCACTGTTTTTTATTTAACTGCATGCTATGTTATGTTATGTTATACTAACATCAATATTTACTACTTGTACCACTCATATAAACCTTCATATAGGTCTGCACCAGACACACTAGACACAAAAATTTACACATCTGCACATTACATACAACATACATATAATCTGCACATTACACACAAACATACACACACACAAACTTTGATGGCACTGCACAGGCTGGCCCAAATACATTCACCCCACTGCGTAGCAATGCCCCAATCACCCCCTCCCACTGCTCAGGGGTGGCTAAAACACCTGTCACACAGCGTACAATGTAGGTACACTCCAAACACCATGAGCAGCAAAACACAGAACACCCAGTAGACCACAAAGTCCAAAACACTGGACCTCACAGGAAAAGTTACATTGTGTACATAAAATCAGTTCTGGTATATTTTGACATAATTTCCAAACTGTAAGTCATTCAAAGCAGAAAAAGCTTATGAATAATTGGGAAAACCAAGGCATTAAGGGTAAAGTAAGGGGGCTTGGGTGAGGCACATGGAGTGTTCACACTGGAACATGCTGTGTGTGTGGGGGGGGGGGGGGGGGGGTACTGGAATTGTTTAATATTTTTATTACAACTGTAACAGATGCCACTATGTGACATGACCTTATTATTTTGGTATATTTAGTAGAGTAGCAATTAGACCTAATTAGTACATGGAGTCAATCAGTTACCTTGCATTCACATGTTACAATGATTAAGTTTAGTGGTAGAGGGAGAAAAAAAGATGACCTAATCAGTCTGTTGCTTCTGCTTCATTGTACAGGCTAAGGGCAGGGATATAAAGGGTTCCTTGCCTATAACAGTGCCTATAACAGTGACAAAGCAGGTCTCCAGGCTAGCTGCAGTCTGTGGCTGTGTTGATTTAAGAACTGGATAGTCAGAAACATACTTCTTGTGGCAGATGCAGAGGATTATAAAAGACTGATATTAAGTCAAATTCAGGTACTTACTTCTGGCTTTAATAAGTTGCATTTAATGCTGCATTCATAAATACAAATTTGTGACTTTTATGTTTGCCTGAAGGTTTACTTTAAGATAAAGCAAATAGAACTTGGAATTTTAAGTACATTTTTTAACTTCAAAAAGGAAATAAAGAATATCTTAGGCTGAAAGAGATGCTTGTTAGATCATTTTCCTATGCCCAGATACCAATCCCTTACTGTACCTATGCAGACGAACATTAGATGAGAGGTAAAGCTGTGTCCAGTAAAGATCAGGTTGGGTTCCAGGACATGCAGATATTTCTCATCCAATATATAGTAATGGCTGGCTGCTCAGCAAAAATCTCCAATAACCACTGTGAGTTAAAAATGTAGGTCTAACTAAAATAGACAGTCAGATCTATTTTGCTATTTAAGAGCCTACTTCAGCAAACATATTTCCTGCTGGATCCTCACATGGAAAATCCCCACTGCTGTGTGATGGACTCATAATTCTTTCTACCACCAGGAGCATGTAATGGGATTTGTGGGTAGCTGGCATTGTGTTTGCAGCTGTAGTCAGCTAAGCATTGTATGCAATGTACAAAAACTCTGCAACTTCATCTATAAAATTTAGTTTTCCAACAGTGTTACCTTTACCTGTCTAGTTTTTTCACAAGGCAAAAGGTTTGGGTTTGGTGCTCCTTTGGATTGGAGGAAGTTTTGCATTTGCAAGATTTACAGTACAGTGAACTTATGGAAACATTTGGACAAAATTTTTAAAGTACTGATAACGTCCTGTCCTGGCCTCCGTCTTTCAAATTTAAAGAAAAAAAAAAAAGGGACAAGGTAATGCACCAAGCATAAGCATTATATAGCCTTCTGTGTTAGAAAGTAAACAAATACGGTTTTCTAACTCAAAAAGTTAGAAAACCATATTCTGTACATAGAATATTGGCTGGCTTCCAATTAAGGTGGTGCCAATGTTATCTTTGATATATCCTTTAAGCTGTATTGTGGCATTCAAAGATAGTTGAAGTTTTTAATTATAATCTTCCAGGATTGGTCTTGGGTGATTAGAGTTACATATGTCCTGTTGTTTAACAAGCACTTCCTATTAAGTTTTGTTGCCTTTTTTAATTTAATTGTAAACTCTACCTAAACATCTGACATTCAGTTTGGTTCTGAATACTAACAAATAATCCTGATATTAACCCCAAATTATTTAAGGTACACAACAGACATCTGCTCCCTACTGTGTACCTGTTTCTGTTCAAACATGTTCCTATGTGATGGGCAGGGCAATGGATTGGGAGGGCTTTTCAAGTCTCTTTAGTTCAGGCAGATATTGCTAGTTTAGTCAACCTGCCTGATCTTCTGGATTCTGATCCTCACCTTTTCTAGACTCTGCTTCCTGTTTGGCACCTACCCTGACCTTGGTTGGCTTACAACCATTCGTTCTGCTAGCCGTGACCCCAGCCTGCCTTGTGTCCACCTAATTGGCAAATTGTACACTGAGGTTGTCCAATCTCCTATGTCACCTGCCAGTGAATGGTAATGGTACCTAATGCTACTCTAATGGTACCTAACAATGGGCTAACAGGCTTTGTTTCCATTAACAGCCATTGCCTGCGAGTCCAAGTGCACAGTAGGCTGGTGGTTGTCAGGGGTAGTTTCTCAGGCATTAGCATTAACATGAGACAGTTTTTAAGGTACATAGCAGTCTGGCAGTCAGTAAACATTACTTCTTGTTCAGCTAGAAAAGGGTTAGGCAAACTTGCCCTGTTGGAAAAAAATTGAGCAGACATACCTTTTTCTGAATTGCAGCTATCATATGGTCTACATGGTATACAAATAGAATGACCATATATACTGAAGCAGGAACATGCAGGTAGTGTTGAGCTTTAGGTAGTGCCTGCCAAAATGTTACCATACACTCAGCAGCTGTGATCTCTTTCTTCAATACAGCCAGATCTGAATGATCATTTGATTGCCAATATCCAAGCACAATTCTCACCAATACAAGTAAACACTGTTGGGAAAATAAACATATATTTAATACTTCATTCTCCTTAACAAATCCATTAAAGTATTAAATTATAAGCCATTTTTATCTGCTTTATCTTATTGGCTTCCAAAATTGAAATGCTCAATTCAAGAGTCAGTAAGTATGCAAATGTGTCCTAATGTATTTATATGATACAACAATGCTTAAAATAAAAAAATAAAATAACTGATACGCTTTCAAAATATTAGCACCAGCATAACACTAACTCTTTGTTAATGTTGATTGAATAATGGAAACATCTAATTTTCTGACCTCACATTGATGTAGACTGGGAAGCAATGTTAAAGCTTTTCCAAGCTAAAATGCAACTATTATGTACAGTGTATACATTATGCAGAACCATTACTTATTAAAATATATATTGTTTGGAAGTCAGGGTCTGGCTGACTGACTGTCAGTGTGCTTCCCTTGCTGACAGATGTTTCATTCTAAATGTGTTGTTTTATGAAGCCATTGAGCTATTTCAAGTAATTAGAGCCACCAGAGCAAAATCTACCTGAAGTCAATGGCAGGAAATGAAAATTAGATTAAATACTTTTATAAATGAGAGCTAGTAAACTACTAAACCTGTTACTGTTAGCCTGAGTTGTGACCATAATTACTATCCTTTGCACTTTGGCTTCTGCTATGTCTTTGGGGAATTGATGAGATATTTACTAAATAATTTACAGGTCTGGGAAGAGAGACTGCCTCCAGAGACATTGTAATATGGTTTGGGTAACATGGTGTTAAAGTGATTTAATGGAGTTCTTCAATGTAAGTTGAAGGTTTGACATATGTGTATATCCCTTTGGTCGGGGATTCTATGATCTCTGCTATGCACGACTAATATTAAAGCAAACCTAACCTTTCCTAGACCGAAAAAATAACAGAATTTAATAAAAACAGGCTCCACGTGGAGTATTTGTTTACCTGTTGCCAAGATTTGCCACTGCAGCCAACTAAAATTATGTACAAGTTTTGACACTGAAAAAGTTGAAAGACATTGACAAAGTTATAGGATCCAGAGCTGTGCTTCCTTCACCACCCAACATGCCAGGGATCTGGCTTAGCAATGGGGTTCTAAGGCAATGAGCCTTGCATTGTGCGATTCAGAGAAGGGTCATAAGTCTTCCACTTGCTGGATATATCAGTTCTTCTGTAACCACTGACAATGGATGAAGAATGGTGGGTGAACATAGGAAAGTAAACTCCTGGTAGTGCTAGTTTTAAAGCAAACCTGAATCTTTGCCTATTGCATGCAAATAAAATAGAGTAAACTTTTTAATGGGCATAGACAACATCTTAGTTTGTTGCCCTAAAAAATACCCTTGGCCCTCCAAAAAAAATATGTGTCCTAGAACTTAATTATATGTGTGTCTGCCCTTTTAATCTAATGCAGCTTTCTTTGATGATGCTGCCCTGTTTCTGAAATCAGAGCAAAGTTGCACGCCTCATGTATAGTAGAATAAAAATAAAAGTTACAGGGGCATGGCTATCAGCAATGCCATCTGACATAAAGTCAGTATTTGGTCATATTTAGCCCTGCCTACTGCTTTCAGGATTGGCAGAATTACCTGTACTCCTGAGACCCTCCCATTTTTGGCTGCAGTGTCCCAGAAGTGGAAGCATATGAGACACAACTGAACGAAAATTTGACTGACGGGGTGAAATAGGTTTTCCTGTTAATTGTATTGTTACACGGATAACATACATAACTGGATTTGAGACCCAAACTCATAAGTCTTTAAATGAGAAGCCCTTTAACCTTAATGTAAATTACCTAAACACATTCTAGATGTTCTAAAACAGTGGTGCAAAGTCTTATAGTTTGTTTTCTAAAAAAACCAACCACAGAAAATTATGTCCTATGCTAGCAGCTGTAAAGAGGAATCCTGGATCTCTGAATTGATCACAACTCATTGGTCATTGCTCTGACTTCCTGCTGAGTGAAAACTGGAACTCTTGAACAAATGGCGATTCAGTAGGACTGTGCTGGACAACTATAATGGGATCACAGTTTCCCCACAGAGAGCAGGAACCCCATTCTGCAGCTGCTGATGGGGAACTAATTTTTTTACTGTTATTGCGGCTGCTTTAGAAAGAAAACAAACTGCACAACATTTTGTTTAGTTCACTAAAATCTAATTTAAACTTAAGCTTTAAAATTCTTGCTGTAAAGTGAACCCTTTTTGGCAGTATTGGCAAAGCACTGGTTCACTTTAAATACTTCATGTGTAGATCACATTTAAAGTGGACCTATTATCACAGTTTTTACTTAAAAAAGGATGGATAACGCTTTTATATAAAGTAAAAATGTGTTTGTTTTTAGTGAATATTTTTTATTAAGGGGAGACCCCCCAATTGCACATTCCAAATCCCAGGCATTTACAAAAGTGGCTTTTCCTGCATAGAAAAAAAATTGCCACGTTCTTTTTTGTTTACATTTACAAGGAAATGTCAACTGAGCTTGGCCTTGCACAGTGCAAATTCTGGTGACGTAGGCAGAAGCCGGAAGAAGACAGATGAAGATTGTGCTGGTTCCTTCACGTCAAGACGAAAAAAGAATCCAGGACCAAATGGAAGCCAGTTGTGAAGGGATCGAACGCTTGGAAGAAGTGAAGGTAAGTGTTGTTTTTTTTTTTATATAAAGGTTCTGCTGTAACCTAATAGCAATAGTGTGCAATAACTAATCCCTAATCAAGTTTAATATGCAGACTAAACAGAAATATGATTTTTTTAAAGATTTTATGATTAGGTTTACATATATGTGCTTTATGTAGTATCCTTTTGTAAATGTGTGTTTTTGTAGCATCCAAAAGTTCTGTTCTTTTGTCCTTAAAATGTATGTTATGCTTTTTTAATTGTAAATAGCTTTACTACATGGATGTGAAAATATATTTTAAACTAATACAATTGTATTGTATTGTAATATTAGAGGTATTGTTAATAAAATCCAATAACTTTGACTTCTGTTGTCTGGATCCTTAGGCACAATGAACCATATATAAAAACTTGGATGAAAACCTACTAGAATATGTTTCCTCATTATACATTAAATATATATTAAAATATGTATATAAGACTTTTTAAGTTTTGTAAGCATGCCTTTACTAGCTTTGATATCTTCTCTTCACAGTAAAAACCTTTCTTGAAAAGGATACAATGTAATTTTTTTAAATCCACATCAATAGATGTTGCCACAAGTAAGAACTGATGAAAGTGCACAAGTAGTGAAGTTGAAAGATCAGGATTGCATTTTGATTTAATGCCACTGTATGGTCTAAGAGATGTTACAGCAGAGAATCATAATGTCTTCGATTTTTATTTGATAAATTGTTGTAAGGTAAAGATTTTTCATGTCATGTTTTATTTCTAAAATTTATATAAGCTGAAAACAGGCAAACAGGTAAATGGACACGTGAAAAAAAATATATGTGCACTGTTTGGTTTGCCAAGGAGCAGTCTTGCGATTTGAGGACTTTTGGCCAATACCATTTGCCAGGACATTCCTGAACACAATCTTAGGCCCATAAATTGATGTGGACTTGTTGTTTCTAGACTAACAATTATAGTGATGGCCATATCTGAAAAAGGAACAAGGGATCACTTTATATTATGTATGAAGGTAGTTTAATCTATAAACCTGAATTCAATTTTTTAAAGTCAAGTACTTGTAGTTGGGTAGAAAGATCTGGTACTAATATTTCTTTCCCAAGGTGTTCAGTAGGGATAATTGCAGGCAGCTCAAGTTTTTCAACACCAAACCCATCAAATCATATCCTTAAAGACCTGATTTTGTGCATCTGAACACTGAGTGTTTAGTTCTCTGGTTCAGTGGGTTCCCTTAGCCATGATAACTATTTTCCCTGAACTGCTGCTAACTGCATGCCATTCTTTGCTTCACTAAATAAGTTAAATATATAAATGAATTGCATAGACATTAATTTTAATCTAAGATGTCATCCAAAAAATCAGTTACTTTACATTCTTTGTGTTCCTTTACACTCTTACGCTGGAGCCAGAAGTCTGGCAAGACCTGAATGTCATTGAAATATAGAAATGGCCCTAAATTGATTTAAAAGAGAAGTTGGAGTGATGGAGTCTGAAATCCTCCATATCCTTGTACTGACAATACCTGTCTCAACCAGAGTGGTCATACCCAGCATTTAATGGCCTGTGTATATTGATTTATAACAAAGTAGCAGCCTCCTAATGGACGTGCATCAATTTTTAAGGGAAAAAAGATTATCCAGACAAGGGCCATTTTACAGTACGTATGCACCTTGCAATATTTTTCTTTCTGCATGTCAAGATAGGATAGTGACTCTGTGATATCAACACTGTTTCCATGAGCAGATTCCTTTATACCAAATTTCCACTCCAGTCATAATAAGCTGTCAGAGAGTAAGAGGAAGGAAACCGCTGTAAAAGTGGTTTCCCAGCTGGAGATCAGTGGATCTGACAGCTGTTTGAGATTTTAGAAGTGGGTTGTAGGCTGGTTAAACAACAAACAAAATCCCAGTTGAACATTCTCTTCGATAGCTTACTAAGGGACCCTATTCATTAAATTCTGACATTGTCAATGTAAAGTTGCTCAAAAAGTGAAAGCAATGTAACTAACAAATCTGGCAATGTACCCAGCAGTAATTAGGTATTATCTGCAGTTGAATATCATGCAGGTTGACATCCTATTTGCATTATCCTGCTCTAGCTTTCCTTCTCTTTAGTATGCACGCTAAAATTTCAGAGTTTTTAGAGGTCAGTCTTCAAGTTCACTGCTTGGCTCCTTTCATATACATTTATTTTCATAAAGCATAAATCAGGGATTTATATTTCATATCACACATATCATTTTTCAGTGTTTACTGTAGTATTATTAAATTATTTAAAAATGTGTCTTCCCAACTTGTTTAAACCTAAAGAGAACCTGCCACTTTAATAAAGTCTAACAAATTTGCTAAAGAGAAGGCAAGACAGCACAAGATGTCTATATTTTATCTTTCCATTCAAGTGTTCGTGTCATTTTTAGCTCCAGTTTGGCTTTAAATAATTTCTTCAGGCTATCTCGCAATCCAGCATTTTTTATATTATTATTATTATAAGTGCCCTCATTGGCAGGGCTCCAAATTACATCCTAAATTGAGAAATATCCAAATGCATACACCCTAGATCAGGTGGCTTCCTAATACATTTTATTGAATGGGTACTAGCAGGCACATTGGGCCAGATTTGGTAAAGCTTTCTAAGGCTGGAGAAGATAGACTATCACGGGAGAACCTGCATCATTCAGCAAAATTGGAATAGATTTATTAAAAAATATTTGCTTATACTTGGCAAATGTTTTAAATCCTAGACCAGATCCATTCCAGGTCTGCTCAGTCACCCAGGTTCTCCTCCAGAATATTAAGTCCCATTGTGTTACTACCAGGTTTCTGGTGATAACATCCATTTCCTTGTTCCACCATGAGCTGCTTTACCCCAGCCTGGCTTGTGCAGATACACTTGATTAAATCATGACAACCTGCGAGGGTTACACATCGCTAAAGGAGTTTTACCAACATGGCTGAAATAAAAGTCACATTTAATGGCAAGCATAGTGCTTTGCTTTGAATTGCAATATTGTGCTACATTTTTGTAAATTGCAGTGTGACACCCCAAGCAAATATAGGTTTACAACCCCCCCTCCCCGTGTGCACAGCTAAGAGACCACACATATATATCATCTTTAAAATCAACCATAACATATAAAAGGAAAACAATGAAAAAATCAATAGATGAGCAAAGTAAAAGACCACATATTTCCTTTTTTTATATTATTGATTGATTTGACAAAATTATTTGTATTCTTTACACTCAGCAGTATACTTATAAGCTATCTAAAAGGTTAATTGTTTTCCCCAGTATGTTACTCACTTAAAGCCTTCATGCCATAAAAGAAAATGTTCTTTAATCTGTACAGTGAGGATGATCTGTCATCGATCTACCTAATATTTCCATGACATAGACTCAGCCTAAAGATTATGACATAAAAACCCTTTGTGTCTTTTGTCGGTGTAACGGCCTGCTTTGTGCTGAGCGGTCACCAATGAGAATGAGATGTTGAATATATTTTACAAGGCAGTAGCGTGACAAGTGTATTTTACCTTGCTTCAATGCTTCATGCATACATGTTTGGTTGTTTGTTCTTTCTTTATTAATTTTCTGATGAATATGTGTGAACTGATTCCTGCTAGTTTTAAAGGATCAAAACCACTGTCCAATGTTTTATACCTTGTCTAAAATTACAGTGCTTGCATTTTACCTACAAAATCTTTTTCAGTGAAATGTGTTTTCAAAGATAAAATTACAGCTGAGCCAGCCTTCAGAATCTTCTTCCTATACGATTTAGCTAACTTTGCTGCTGTGGACAATATCAGCAGAAAAAAGCTAAAGGTGTCTGTGACTTGCCTGTGTAAGATTAATAATGCTTCTGACTTTGATTCACCATTTGATCCCTGAATATGCAGTTAATATTAACATTGTGTCCTAAGGAGAGGGTTTCAACTAAAGTTCTGTTGGCTCAGTGGTTAGCACTCTTGCCTTTACAGCACTAGGTCCCAGGTTTGGGTTTGGTCCAGTTTCCACCCACACTCCAAAAAACATGCATTTATACGGCTTTCCCTCGAAAAAAAAACATTAAATTAATGACATATGACTATGGTAGGGACATTGATTGAATTCCTTTAAGAGACAGTTATTGATATGACAATGGACTTTGTAAAGCGCTGTGTAATATGTTGGTGTTATATAAATACTGGCTAAAAATAAAATAACTCCAAGGTTCCTTGAGAACTTGCTTAGGGTTTTTCTGAGCAATGAGAAGATCACAAACTGCAATGATCTTTTTGGCTATCTGTAAAGGTGATATTCTCCTAATAGCCAGCAATGAGGAGGCATCCTTCCCCCTGACCACCACATTAATGTACGGTGAGCTGTGGATATAGTAATTATAGGGGGTTCCCTAAAGACCTAAAAGTTGTTTCATAGGGGTTCCCCCATGTTAACAATATCGAGAAACACTGATCTATCCCAATATACACAAAAGGGTTTAATGTACCAATGGAATGCTGGGGGTTCCCTAAATATCATTCGGTAATTGAACGTTCCTAGAAAATAGAATGAGGCTCAATGGGTAGCACAGTGACTCAGTGGTTAGCACTCTGGCCTTTGCAACACTAGGTCCAGTTTGAATCTTGGCCAGGACACTATCTGCATGGAGTTTGCAGGTTCTCCCCGTGTTAGCGTGGGTTTTCTCCGGGTACTCTGGTTTCCTCCAAAATTTAAAAAACATGCAGGTTGGCTAATTAGCTTGCCGTAAAATTGACCTTTTTTATACTGTGTTAAACATTAACATACATAAATACATGAACATATGACTATGATTGGGCCATTTTATTGTGAGACCCTTTAGGGGATAATTAATGACATGACTATGTAAAGCGCTGCATAATATGTTGGTGCTATATAAATACTGTATAATAATAAAAATCTCTCCTGACTTCACACATCTAATCATGTTCAATAACTTCTGGTGTTTTTTTTTTTGTTTGTTTTGTTTTTTACAATTCCTTGCACATGATTTGGGTAAATTCTTAGCATATTTGATAAACAAGGTGTCTTTGCAGACAAATATTTCACTTTGCTTAACAGAGAAACTAAACTCCTATAGTAAAGCAACTTTTTGTTACTAAATCACTCCTCCTCCCATAAATTAAGTCCCCCAGAGTTCCAAACACATGCTCAAATAATAATCCCCTGTGAGCTGAACAATGACCAAGTTCAATACCAAATTCAAGACAATAGCCTACTGCCTGTAATAGTATTTTTTGGAGCTAACTTTTATTACAATATTCCCATAACACAAGGGACAGAACTTTACAAAATAGCTCCATCATTTAGGAAAAACTAGAGGCAGCATGATTTCCAATTTCAGCCCTGAGTACAGGTTTATTAATGGATACGTAGAATCTGTAGAAAGTAAGATATGGTTACATCTCCAAGGTTAGAATGCTAGAAATATTTTACAAGACTGTAAATTAAAGTTTACTGAGCTTGGTGCAATGGAATCAAACCCAAAACATGTTTTTTGAAAAACAGAAAAAAACCTCAATATTTATATCCAATATTGTGTGTATCAAGGTTTATTTAATCACCAAATAATTATTTCTATCTAAGTCAAAGGGACATCCCCTCCAGCCCCAGCATAGCTGTGATAATTTGTGTTTGACCTTTGACATAGGCAACTGACATAAGCTTAAATTTGACAAGTTTTCAAATTTATTAAGGAGTGGAACATGCAGTGTGATTTTGTATTACGCTATCACACATCTAGTGGACTTGCTATATAAAGATATATAGATATATAAGTTGACCATGCTATGTAAAGATAATTCTCTATCTTTGGAGAAAACAGTAAATCATGTTTTCAGATGAGCTCAGCTTGGTTCTGTTATACTTAAGATGGGAAAGATCTCCTACTAGACAGTACTAGCAAAACATAAATAAATTGGTTTTGTAATATACATTGAACATTCAAATCATTTTCAGTACAGAAAAGGCATAAAGTATTCAAAATTAGATATAATAAAAATTGGAAACAGTGCTAGGCATTTGTGGGCAACTTTACCTTTAAAATGCTATCGGCAACATGTTTTTTTTTAAAGCTCAACTGAACCTACTATAGTCCAATCCACAACGCTGGTCATCTAATGAAGAGCGCGTCATATCAGCGGAGACCCAAGCCATTGTGTATGAGAGCAAATGCCTTACGCTTCAACATGCTGCCAGGTATTTTAACCCTGAAGTATATAGCAGATAAAAGAAGGAAGATCATATTTTTGAAGCATATGTAGCCTGACTGCATTACAGTAATGAATACAGAGGGTTGAATTAGATAGACAGAAGGTAGATTAACTAACCTATAATCATAGGATGTATCTGTCCATTACATCAGCACTTCTGGATCTACAGATTCCCAGGGATAAGAAGGAACATTTTGCATTACCCCACCCATTACTCTGACATTACCAAAAGCGTGATTTGTTCATTTAAAAAAAGGCTCTATTAGGTCTCATACTTATCCACTATTACAATTTACTAACCTCCATGTAATTTCTTCTGAACTCACTATTTTTGTAATGTAACCAGTTTTTCTTTTTAATCTTACTAAAAAAAAAGTGAAGAGGATTCCTAAAAATGGTGTTGGTTTTTTAACTGTCCTCTAGATAATGTCATTTCTTTGCTGAATATTCAAAGCATTAATATTTTATTTCCAAAGTGGAAATTAAGGGCTAAGGTTCATGAAAAATTTAACAATCTACGTAATTACAGTAGCATCTTAAGCACAGTAGGAAGTGTTTTTTTTTTCTTTTGTATACTCACTAATCATTTAAAATTACTATAAAAAGAATACAGTAAATAAAGCTTTATCCATGTTTTATGCACTCAGCATTGAGTGATTACAGTGATCTATGTGTTTAAAGAGGAACTCAAAGCAAAAATAAATACATAATTATTATAGCTATATTCCAGTTGTTTAACCTGTCAAAATACTTGGATTTTGGAAACATCTCTTATCATGCCGGCACTTCTGCCACGCTGCAGCCAAGATGGGAGCAGCTCTATTCCAGTTTCCAAGCTCATTGCTTAGTATTTATCTCTGCGCTCTTATTAAAGTGACTTCATCAGCACAGGGTCACTTGTAAAGATTTACGTACTTGATGAAAGGAAAGTCACCATGCATACCCTTCTGGTGGCCCTATAGACAAAATGGTTCTACCTCTTGCTGGGTGCTGCATGTATTTTGTAATTTTGGGTGTGTGGGATACCCATTCCCTTGTCACGTTGATTCTTTCTGCTGGCTCCTATGTGAGTGGCTGAAGGGCAATTGAATGCAATCTGCAAGGGATAATTCAGAGGTGAGTGATCCCACATGACTCCCAGCAGCTGGCACCTTGACGCCCACTCAGTAGATTGCACCCAACACTGGTTCCTAAAGAACCAACATCTGCACATTTGACAGCTGGAGGTAGTGAGCAGTACTGGTACTGCCAGCTCCATTCATCTTCAATGGGGCTTCCAAAGGGAGAAGCTACCTATAGCACCCCCCCTGAGGCATCTGTTCACTGGCATGATGAAATGATAACTGCAACAACCTCATAACTTACGCAAGGACAATCAAAAATCTTTTTTTTTTTTCAAATCCTTGCACTTGATTGGGTGTTCTTTGCAAAGTAACTTTTCACTGCATTCACTAAATCAATTGAATTATCCTTTGCAGAATGATGATTTACCTTTATAGGAGGACTACCTAGATTCCCAAATTTAGAAACTGGTATCTAGACCATTTGTACCTGCAGCAACAAATAAGCTACTGAAATATATAAGTATAATAACTTCTTTTAGTAGGTATGTAAAGTACACCCTGTGCTGCTGACAGGGTCACTGTTAATCATACATCCATGCACAAAGTACCTTCTATCATTACTAACCTAAGATTATTCTGTTTCATCCACTTCTTTTTAATGGATGACACATCTAAAATGGCAATGTATGTCCTCATAATAAAGTTGGTTGACTAATTTATTCAACTCCAATCCATCCTATGTGGCCAACTCATCTACCATTCTTCTTGTTCTTCGCATTCTTCTATCAGTTCCTCCACTGGCTGCACAGAGAATACATTTCAAGCGTTTTCTTACATTATCTCTTAATTTCTCTATTGCACAATATAATTGTACATAAACGATTAATGCTGGAGCATCTTGCTAGTTTTAGGATTAACACTATGACTAGAGCACAAGATCAAATTAAACTATGAGCATGCATTTGGAAACGAACACATGATCATATATTTTATGTCACATAATTACACTTCCGTGATTAAGTTGTTTTCCTTATTTATTATGCTACATTAATTGCCTTGTAAGGTCAAACAGTTAATTATCAGCTGAAATTAGTTCAGAGTATCACCTGCTTCCCCCGAGACAGTGTCCAAATATTTGGTAGCTTCATGTCAGGGATAATTTAGGATACAGTGAGTGCCTGAGGTTATCAACACCAAGAGCTGGAGTAGGTAAATGGGGCTTCATGGCTGATCAGAAGATTGATTTAACCACAGATAAGTGTTTATTAGCCCATGTAGCCCATACAATCAATGTATTTCACATTACATTGGGGTGATTTAATAAAGCTCTCCAAGTCTGGAGGAGATTATTTCAGGACTATTTGACTACTAGGATTGACTATTACAGGAGGACCTGGGTGATCCAACAAACCTGGAATCGATTTGGTCCTGGATTAAAAATATATGCTAACTAATAGCAGGTTTGCTGGATCACCAAAGTTTTTCAATGACAGTCTATCTTTTCCAGTCTTAGGTAACTTTTTAAAAAAAGGCCCATTGTGTATCATTTACTAAATTTCCACACTACTAAGAAGAAACATTATATGTAATACAACATGGCTTCTGCATAAGTTTAGGGCCTATCTCATGTATCTTGAATTCCTTTCAGCATTCTTCAACCCTTCAAACATTTAAATGCTTCCTTTGAAATCCCCATCCCATACAAGGATAAAATTGGCCTAAAATATACCCTTCGTTACTGACCCAGCATTGCTTCTACCTCTGCTACAGCACAAGTCATGTATTGTCAAGACCTCATGTAAAACCAGTAAACTCAATCTTACGTGGAATGTACATTTTTATTTGCTTTTTTAATACAATACAAAAATAAACCAGTTCATTTAGAAAAATTATTGTGGATAATGTTTATTATTGGATTTTATAATATACGCATACATTTTCCAAAAAGAGATCTTTTCACATATTTATTCGGCTTTCTAATGCCTGTGTTCCTCTTTCTTTATTTTAATGTATCATCGCTTAATCTTCCAAGGCAGGTCTAACTTTAATCATTGGCTGTGAGAAAATGTTTTGCACTGGCACTTTGTTCCATTAGGATTTTGGTATGGAAAAGACAGCAAGGACCCTATTGCGGTTGTGTGGGAAGGTCTCTTTATTATAAATCTTTTTTTTTATCTATCCTTGTTAGTAATAGGCCAGTATCTGTATTGTTCACTCCTAGTTTTATTACCTGTACAGCACCATGGGAGATAATGATATATATATATATATATATATATATATATATATAATGCATGTTGCTAAAATAGTAATCATAAGTATTATTAATATTAATGATATTATTAATATTTACAAAACATCTCTAGCTTTTTTTCTTACCGAAGCAATTTCATGTTCTTTTTGAAATGATATTTCGCAGTGTGCCCTGAGCTGCTTAGGGTTACAACAATACATTTCTTCAATCATAGTATTTATTACTACTGGATGCAAGTGAAGGACAAAACATGATCAGGTTTAAACAGCAGTACGAAAATAAAACTGCTGATGGTGTATTCGCAGTCTTTCTTTCAGACAGCAAGTATGAGTTTTAAAAGCATAGTGCATAAATTGCTAAAACAATACATGGGGGAATATGACTTATTTTAAACAAAATTATTTCTGAAAAAATATTTTCCAAATTCTGTAGAAAATGTACAAATTGCTACAGGCATTTGTCATAGTTACAGAGATAATAAATGCTGATTATCTAGTGAGGAATAGGGATGAGCGAGCTTGAATATTAAGTTCGATCTCACTGCGAATCGGGCCTTTCTCGCTTATCGAAAATGTAGGCGAGAATTGCCTTCTGATTCGCTGAGAGGTCGAGCTCCCCCAGAGCAGGAGGATTTCCACGGCCCTGGAAATCCTCTGTGATCCTGGGGCACTAGAGGTTAATTAACCTCTAGTGCCCCGAGGATCGCACACTCTTCTCAATGAATGCAGCCACAGCTGCAATCATTGAAAAGATCCCCAGCACAGGAGAATATAAGTATCTCATACAAATGATACATTTGTATCTGTAATAAATGTATCATTTGTAAGAGATACCTATATTACAATGTCAGGAGGTTCTCCACAGCCGCATTCATTGAGAGGATCCCCGGGCACTAGAGGTTAATTAACCTCTAGTGCTCCAGGGATCACAAACAGGAGGATTCCCAGGGAATCCTGTGAACCCCCTGTGAATCCTCCTGTTATAACTTCCTCGATCTTCCAATGGTTTCATGAAATCAGTTCGTAACAATTTAGCGGAACCATTGGAAGTGCGAGGAAAATTACGCGAGAATGCCTGAGGCATTCTTGCTCATCCCTAGTGAGGAACGGAGTTGGGGACACAATTAGAATTATCTGGAAGTTATAATAGGAATTATTATGCTTTGTTAATATGTATTCTTCAAGGTAAACAGTTTATACATTAAAAGAGAATGTCATCACAATGTATACCAGCTATATCAATATAAGTAATATTTTACAAACAATCATTTTATTCTTATGCATGTATGATAACCATGGGTTGAAGGTACGTAGTGGACATCAGCAACCTCTCAAAATCATGCCCAGAGGACATTGGATAAAGAGTAGAGAAGATTAATAAACATTTACACTAGCATAATCTCAACTCTTTTGTTCTCTGGTACAGTTCATTTTTACTTCTAATTAGACCGCACTATAGACACAGGAAAACACAACCATCCCGTGTCTCCACTTTCCCTACTGTTATCACCAGGTTCTTTTGACAAGGTGTCATAGACTAGGTCCAATCCCTGTTGAAATCATTATTTTAAATCTGTAGGTTTCTTACCTCTTTTCTTTTATTGGCCATATTTCTATTGGTGGGTACTTGAGGTAGCGGGGTCTCTCATTATGACCTTTCCCATTCTCTTCCTGCAGCTCTCCCTCCTTATAGTTGGAATCGGACACTTCTCCGGTTGTTGCTTGATTGGTTTGTATTACATCACCCACAGGACATGACATTACCTGGGCAATACACTAGAAATCATGACTTTAAAAAGGCAACACCAGCAATTGTGGCAGTAAATGGAAAATACACTGGAAACTATAACAATATACGAAATACAAATGAACAATATCAATAATAGGAGGTAGCAATGAAAATACATTGGAAACAAATAGCAAACAGTAAAAATACCTAGACAACAAATGGATATTTGAGACAGTAAGAAGAACCCCAGAACCCAAGGGAGGTGTAACTTTCTCTTTCCCAAGGCCTACATAAACCTCCCACCTACACAAATGTGTTTGTATTACCATTGGATCACCACACAGATTTTGCTTTTCTTGTTTTTTTTCTGAGTTTTATATAGTAATTTTTAAATAAACAACTCTTGCCAGATTGCCAAAAATGTGCCAGTCTCTGGAAGATGCCATCCCTTTATATTTCCACACTCAGACGAGGAAAACTCTATCATTTACACAGTGGGTCTAATTGCAGTGCTCACCAACCCAACAAGTTCTCACTTTCTTGAATATCTCAGCACTGGACAATATTTGTGGGAATGCATTCTTTATACTTTGTGTTCCCTCTATAGAACATGTACTTGTTGTTTCATAACCGTAGTCATGTATGAGCCAGCAGGTATGAGCCGGTTGTTTGCATGATATGTATTACTCTAGACATCACCCACGGGACACATCTGGGCAATACACTAGAAATCATGACTTTAAATAGGCACCAACAGCAATTGTGTCAGTAATTGGACAATGCACTGGAAAGTGTGACAATATATGGGGGACAAATGAACAATATCAATATTAAGAGGCAGCAATGAAAATTCATTGGAAACAAAACAGCACAAATACCTAGACAACAAATGGATATTTGAGACAATAAGAAAAACCCCAGGGGCATGCAGTGGTCCCCATCTCCTTCTGGCTCCAAATCATTACAATGATCAAAGGTAAAAGCTGAAAAAGAATAGAACACAACCAATGTATGCCCTGTTCTCTGCATTGATTTGCATATATTATTTAATAAAAATGTATTTATTTTATTTTTTTATTTATTCATGTCCATTATATGAAGGGATTTACAACTTCATGGCTTTTGATGTAAGATATATTTTCTGTTTTGTTTTGTTGTATTTGATCAAAAAATGTCTTTGTATTTTGTTAAGAATATAGAATTATAAATGTAAACTATAGAAAATTTCTCCTGAAGAAGTGGACTAGATCTACGAAACATGTCAAGGATAGCATGTACCCGATTTTCGTATGCTTTGAAATTTTGTGATGATTTAATATTTAAATTAATGTGTGAATTTTTTTAAAAAAATGATTGTTTTTGTATTTTTTGTATAAGCCCATGCAATTAAAGTGAAGATAAGTTGACTTTCTTTGTATGGTAAATTATACCTTAAAATTTTGTTGAATTTTTGTTGTGATTCACAGAGGGATGTGGCATATAATATATAACATGTAGGGAACTTCTGTTTGGTTGTTGGTATATCTATAATATAGTATAAAGTATATAGTATATATA